>NC_042988.1:7111267-7346267 GCF_901001165.1 Salmo trutta
AGAGGTGGATGAACGCAGTGCCCTTGTTTGGGTGTAGGGCCTGATCAGAGCCTGAAGGTACGGAGGTGCCGTTCCCCTCACAGCTCCGTAGGCAAGCACCATGGACTTGTAGCGGATGCGAGCTTCAACTGGAAGCCAGTGGAGAGAGCGGAGGAGCGGGGTGACGTGAGAGAACTTGGGAAGGTTGAACACCAGACGGGCTGCGGCGTTCTGGATGAGTTGTAGGGGTTTAATGGCACAGGCAGGGAGCCCAGCCAACAGCGAGTTGCAGTAATCCAGACGGGAGATGACAAGTGCCTGGACTAGGACCTGCGCCGCTTCCTGTGTGAGGCAGGGTCGTACTCTGCGAATGTTGTAGAGCATGAACCTACAGGATCGGGTCACCGCCTTGATGTTAGTGGAGAACGACAGGGTGTTGTCCAGGGTCACGCCAAGGTTCTTAGCACTCTGGGAGGAGGACACAAGGGAGTTGTCAACCGTGATGGCGAGATCATGGAACGGGCAGTCCTTCCCTGGGAGGAGGAGCAGCTCCGTCTTGCCGAGGTTCAGCTTGAGGTGGTGAGCCGTCATCCACACTGATATGTCTGCCAGACATGCAGAGATGCGATTCGCCACCTGGTTATCAGAAGGGGGAAAGGAGAAGATTAATTGTGTGTCGTCTGCGTAGCAATGATAGGAGAGACCATGTGAGGATATGACCGAGCCAAGTGACTTGGTGTATAGTGAGAATAGGAGAGGGCCTAGAACAGAGCCCTGGGGGACACCAGTGGTGAGAGCACGTGGTGCGGAGACAGATTCTCGCCACGCCACCTGGTTGGAGCGACCTGTCAGGTAAGACGCAATCCATGCGTGGGCCGCGCCGGAGATGCCCAGCTCGGAGAGGGTGGAGAGGAGGATCTGATGGTTCACGGTATCAAAGGCAGCAGATAGGTCTAGAAGGATGAGAGCAGAGGAGAGAGAGTTAGCTTTAGCAGTGCGGAGAGCCTCCGTGACACAGAGAAGAGCAGTCTCAGTTGAATGCCCAGTCTTGAAACCTGACTGATTAGGATCAAGAAGGTCATTCTGAGAGAGATAGCAGGAGAGCTGGCCAAGGACGGCACGTTCATGAGTTTTGGAGAGAAAAGAAAGAAGGGATACTGGTCTGTAGTTGTTGATATCGGAGGGATCGAGTGTAGGTTTTTTCAGAAGGGGTGCAACTCTCGCTCTCTTGAAGACGGAAGGGACGTAGCCAGCGGCCAGGGATGAGTTGATGAGCGAGGTGAGGTAGGGGAGAAGGTCTCCGGAAATGGTCTGGAGAAGAGAGGAGGGGATAGGGTCAAGTGGGCAGGTTGTTGGGCGGCCGGCCATCACGAGACGCGAGATTTCATCTGGAGAGAGAGGGGAAAAAGAGGTCAAAGCACAGGGTAGGGCAGTGTGAGCAGGACCAGCGGTGTCGTTTGGCTTAGCAAACGAGGATCGGATGTCATCAGCCTTCTTTTCAAAATGGTTGACGAAGTCATCCGCAGAGAGAGAGGGGGGGGGGGGAGGGGGAGGAGGATTCAGGAGGGAGGAGAAGGTAGCAAAGAGCTTCCTAGGGATAGTGGCAGATGCTTGGAATTTTAGAGTGGTAGAAAGTGGCTTTAGCAGCAGAGACAGAAGAGGAAAATGTAGAGAGGAGGGCGTGAAAGGATGCCAGGTCCGCAGGGAGGCGAGTTTTCCTCCATTTCCGCTCGGCTGCCCGGAGCCCTGTTCTGTGAGCTTGCAGTGAGTCGTCGAGCCACGGCGCAGGAGTGGAGGACCGAGCCGGCCTGGAGGATAGGGGACAGAGAAAATCGAAGGATGCAGAAAGGGAGGAGAGTAGGGTTGAGGAGGTAGAATCAGGAGATAGGTTGGAGAAGGTTTGAGCAGAGGGAAGAGATGATAGGATGGAAGAGGAGAGAGTAGCGGGAGAGAGAGAGCGAAGGTTGGGACGGCGCAATACCATCCGAGTAGGGGCAGAGTGAGAAGTGTTGGATGAGAGCGAGAGGGAAAAGGATACAAGGTAGTGGTCGGAGACTTGGAACGGAGTTGCAATGAGATTAGTGGAAGAACAGCATCTAGTGAAGATGAGGTCAAGCGTATTGCCTGCCTTGTGAGTAGGGGGGAAGGTGAGAGGGTGAGGTCAAAGGAGGAGAGGAGTGGAAAGAAGGAGGCAGAGAGGAATGAGTCAAAGGTAGACGTGGGGAGGTTAAAGTCACCCAGAACTGTGAGAGGTGAGCCATCCTCAGGGAAGGAACTTATCAAGGCATCAAGCTCATTGATGAACTCTCCAAGGGAACCTGGAGGGCGATAAATGATAAGGATGTTAACCTCTCTGGGGTATGTGGGACGATTTCGTCCCACCTACGTAACAGCCACTTCAATCCAGTGGCGCGATTTTTGAATCGTTAGAAATGCTATAACTTCAATTTCTCAAACATATGACTATTTCACAGCTATTTAAAGACAAGAATCTCGTTAATCTAATCCCACTGTCCGATTTCAAAAAGGCTTTACAACAAAAGCAAAACATTAGATTATGTTAGCAGAGTACCCAGCCAGAAAAAATCTGACACCCATTTTTCAAGCTAGCATATCATGTCACATAAACCCAAACCACAGCTAAATGCAGCACTAACCTTTTATGATCTTCATCAGATGACACACCTAGGACATTGTGTTATACAATACATGCATGTCTGTTCAATCAAGTTCATATTTATATCAAAAACCAGCTTTTTACATTAGCATGTGACGTTCAGAAAAAGCATAACCACCGCAAACTTCCGGTGAATTTACTAACAGTTTGCTAAATTACTCACGATAAACGTTCACAAAAAGCATAACAATTATTTTAAGAATTATAGATACATTACCCCTCTATGCACTCGATATGTCCGATTTTAAAATAGCTTTTCGGATGAAGCACATTTTGCAATAATCTAAGTACATAGCCCGGCATTACAGGGCTAGCTATTTAGATACCCACCCAGTTCAGCCTCCACCAAAATCACATTTCCTATAAGAAAAATGTTCTTACCTTGCTTGTTCTTCATCAGAATACACTGCCAGGACTTCTACTTCAATAACAAATGTTGGTTTGGTCCCAAATAATCCATCGTTATATTCCAACAGCGACGTTTTGTTCGTGAGTTCTAGACACTATCAGAATGCTTCCTCACGGTCCCGCGCATGGCGCGTTGGCTTGTCAAAAATGTCTAAATATTCCATTACCGTACTTCGAAGCATGTCAACCGCTGTTTAAAACCAATTTTTATGCCATTTATGTCGTAGAGAAGTGATAATATTCCGACCGGGAGTATGCATTGAGCCTAAACAGCCGAATAAAATTTCTCCTCAGAAGCGACTCATGCACGCGCATCATTGAAAGGTCCTCTCAGCAGCCACTTACAAAAGGCGATAATATGTTTCAACCTGAGGCTCCCTCGTAAACCTTCAGGGTTTTCGCGGGCTCTGAGAGCCTATTGGAGCCCTGGGAATTGTCACGTTACAGCTAAGATCCTTACTTTTCAATAAAAAGAGGTAAGACGCACGACTCCTTGTCAGACAGGGTACTTCCTGCTTGAAGCCTTGTCAGGTTTTTGCCTGCCATAGGAGTTCTGTTATACTCACAGACACCATTCAAACAGTTTTAGAAAATTCAGAGTGTTTTCTATCCAAACCTGAACAATAATATGCATATTCTAGCTTCTGAGTTGGTGTAGGAGGCAGTTAAAAATGGGAACATATTTTTTCCAAAATTCTCAATACTGCCCCCTATACCAAACAGGTTAAGCTTGAAAGGGCTGGTAACTGTGACAGCATGGAATTCAAATGAGGAGATAGACAGATGGGTCAGGGGAGAAAGCGAGAATGTCCACTTGGGAGAGATGAGGATTCCAGTGCCACCACCCCGCTGGCTCGATGCTCTAGGGGTATGCGAGAACACGTAGGCAGACGAGGAGAGAGCAGTAGGAGTAGCAGTGTTATCTGTGGTAATCCATGTTTCCAGACCGGCAGACCGGCAGTTCCAGAGGCTGCCGGAGACCTGGAACTCCACGTGGGTCGTGCGCGCTGGGACCACCAGGTTAGAGTGGCAGCGGCCACGCGGTGTGAAGCGTTTGTATGGCCTGTGCAGAGGGGAGAGAACAGGGATAGCCAGACACATAGTTGACAAGCTACAGAAGAGGCTACGCTAATGCAAAGGAGATTGGAATGACAAGTGGACTACACGTCTCGAATGTTCAGAAAGTTAAGCTTACTTTGCGAAAATCTTATTGACTAAAATGACGAAAATGCTAGCTAACTAACACAACACTACACTAATCAAGTCGTTCCGTTGTAATGTAATAGTTTCTACAGTGTTGCTAGTCGGTAGAGGTTGGCTATTATACAAAAGCAACTTTGTAGCTAGCTAACATAACACTAATCAAGACGTTCCTTTGTAATGTATTTAGTTTCTACAATGCTGCTCGTCGGTAATAGTTGGCTGGTATGGAACAATGGCGTCGCGGGGGACGGAAATAGCTGGCTAGCTAACCTAGCTAACCTAGCTATCCTCGATAATTACTAAACTACACAATTATCAAGCTATGACAAAGACAGCTATGTAGCTAGCTAGCTAGCTAACACTGCACTAGTCAAATCGTTCCGTTGTAATGATTTGCATTTTAATGAGGGAAATAAGTATTTGACCCCCTCTCAATCAGAAAGATTTCTGGCTCCCAGGTGTCTTTTATACAGGTAACGAGCTGAGATTAGGAGCACTCCCTTTGTTACCTGTAAAAAAGACACCTGTCCACAGAAGCAATCAATCAGATTCCAAACTCTCCACCATGGCCAAGACCAAAGAGCTCTCCAAGGATGTCAGGGACAAGATTGTAGACCTACACAAGGCTGGAATGGGCTACAAATCAAATTCAAATCAAATCAAATTTATTTATATAGCCCTTCGTACATCAGCTGATATCTCAAAATGCTGTACAGAAACCCAGCCTAAAACCCCAAACAGCAAGCAATGCATGTGAAAGAAGCACGGTGGCTAGGAAAAACTCCATAGGAAAAATTCCCTAGAAAGGCCAAAAACCTAGGAAGAAACCTAGAGAGGAACCAGGCTATGAGGGGTGGCCAGTCCTCTTCTGGCTGTGCCGGGTGGATATTATAACAAAACATGGTCAAGATGTTAAAATGTTCATAAATGACCAGCATGGTCAAATAATAATAATCATAGTAGTTGTCGAGGGTGCAACAAGCACGTCCGGTGAACAGGTCAGGATTCCATAGCCGCAGGCAGAACAGTTGAAACTGGAGCAGCAGCACGGCCAGGTGGACTGGGGACAGCAAGGAGTCATCATGCCAGGTAGTCCTGAGGCATGGTCCTAGGGCTCAGGTCCTCCGAGAGAAAGAAAGAAAGGGAGAAAGAGAGAATTAGAGAGAGCATATTTAAATTCACACAGGACACCGGATAAGACAAGAGAAATACTCCAGATGTAACAGACTGACCCTAGCCCCCCGACACATAAACTACTGCAGCATAAATACTGGAGGCTGAGACAGGAGGGATCAGAAGACACTGTGGCCCCATCCGATGATACCCCCGGACAAGGCCAAACAGGCAGGATATAACCCCACCCACTTTGCCAAAGCACAGCCCCCACACCACTAGAGGGATGTCTCCAACCACCAACTTACCGTCCTAAGACAAGGCCGAGTATAGCCCACAAAGATCTCCGCCACGGCACAACCCAAGGGGGGGGGGGGGTGCCAACCCAGACAGGAAGACCACGTCAGTGACTCAACCCACTCAAGTGACGCACCCCTCCCATGGACGGCATGGAAGAACACCAGTAAGCCAGTGACTCAGCCCCTGTAATAGGGTTAGAGGCAGAGAATCCCAGTGGAGAGAGGGGAACCGGCAAGGCAGAGACAGCAAGGGCGGTTCGTTGCTCCAGCCTTTCCGTTCACCTTCACACTCCTGGGCCAGACTATACTTAATCATAGGACCTAATGAAGAAATAAGTCTTCAGTAAAGACTTAAAGGTTGAGACTGAGTCTGCGTCTCTCACATGGGTAGGCAGACCATTCCATAAAAATGGAGCTCTATAGGAGAAAGCCCTACCTCCAGCCGTTTGCTTAGAAATTCTAGGGACAATTAGGAGGCCTGCGTCTTGTGACCGTAGCGTACCTGTATGTATGTACGGCAGGACCAAATCGGAAAGATAGGTAGGAGCAAGCCCATGTAATGCTTTGTAGGTTAGCAGTAAAACCTTGAAATCAGCCCCTGCCTTAACAGGAAGCCAGTGTAGGGAGGCTAGCACTGGAGTAATATGATCAAATTTTTGGGTTCTAGTCAGGATTCTAGCAGCCGTATTTAGCACTAACTGAAGTTTGTTTAGTGCTTTATCCGGGTAGCCGGAAAGTAGAGCATTGCAGTAGTCCAGCCTAGAAGTAACAAAAGCATGGATTAATTTTTCTGCATCATTTTTGGACAGAAAGTTTCAGAGTTTTGCAATGTTACATAGATGGAAAAAAGCTGTCCTTGAAACAGTCTTGATATGTTCTTCAAAAGAGAGATCAGGGTCCAGAGTAACGCCGAGGTCCTTCACAGTTTTATTTGAGACGACTTACAAGACCATCGCCAAGCAGCTTGGTGAGAAGGTAACAACATTTGGTGCGATTATTCGCAAATGAAAGAAACACAAAAGAACTGTCAATATCCCTCGGCCTGCAAGATCTCACCTCGTGGAGTTGCAATGATCATGAGAACGGTGAGGAATCAGCCCAGAACTACACGGGAGGATCTTGTCAATGATCTCAAGGCAGCTGGGACCATAGTCACCAAGAAAACAATTGGTAACTCACTACGCCGTGAAGGACTGAAATCCTGCAGCGCCCGCAAGGTCACCCTGCTCAAGAATACATATACATGCCCATCTGAAGTTTGCCAATGAACATCTGAATGATTCAGAGGACAACTGGTGAAAGTGTTGTGGTCAGATGAGACCAAAATGGAGCTCTTTGACTTCAACTCAACTCGCCGTGTTTGGAGGAGGAGGAATGCTGCCTATGACCTCAAGAACACCATCTCCACCGTCAAACATGGAGGTGGAAACATTATGCTTTGGGGGTGTTTTTCTGCTAAGGGGACAGGACAACTTCACCGCATCAAAGGGACGATGGACGGGGCCAAATCTTGGGTGAGAACCTCCTTCCCTCAGCCAGGGCATTGAAAATGGGTCATGGATGGGTATTCCAGCATGACAATGACCCAAAACACACGGCCAAGGCAACAAAGGAGTGGCTCAAGAAGAAGCACATTAAGGTCCTGGAGTGGCCTAGCCAGTCTCCAGACCTTAATCCCATAGAAAATCTGTGGAGGGAGCTGAAGGTTCGAGTTGCCAAATGTCAGCCTCGAAACCTTAATGACTTGGAGAAGATCTGCAAAGAGGAGTGGGACAAAATCCCTCCTGAGATGTGTGCAAACCTGGTGGCCAACTACAAGAAACGTCTGACCTCTGTGATTGCCAACAAGGGTTTTGCCACCAAGTACTAAGTCATGTTTTGCAGAGGGGTCAAATAGTTATTTCCCTCATTAAAATGCAAATCTTTATATAACATTTTTGACATGGGTTTTTCTGGATTTTTTGTTGTTGTTATTCTGTCTCTCACTGTTCAAATAAACCTACCATTAAAATTATAGACTGATCATTTCTTTGCCAGTGGGCAAACGTACAAAATCAGCAGGGGATCAAATACTTTTTTCCCCCACTGTAAGTGTTTCCAGTTTCAGAGATTTTTGTAGTTCGTTCCAGTCATTGGCAGCGGAGAACTGGAAGGAGAGACGGTCAAAGGAGGAATTGGCTTTGGGGGTGACCAGAGAGATATACCTGCTGGAGTGCATGCTACAGGTGGGTGCTGCTATGGTGACCAGTGAGCTGAGATAAGGGGGAACTTTACCTAGCAGGGTCTTGTAGATGACCTGGAGCCAGTGGGTTTGGCGACGAGTATGAAGCGAGGGCCAGCCAACGAGAGTGTACAGGTCGCAGTGGTGGGTAGTATATGGGGCTTTGGTGACAAAACGGATGGCACTGTGATAGACTGCATCCAGTTTATTGAGTAGGGTATTGGAGGCTATATTGTAAATGACATCGCCGAAGTCGAGGATATGTAGGATGGTCAGTTATTTGACACAATTCATATAAATACAATAAGGACAAGAAAATCATCAACACAATTACAACAGCAATTTTAATATACATTTTATTTACAGTGTTTTTGCTTCAGCCAAATGGAAATATCTTTTGAAAATATCCACAAATGTTTGAATCATTGCATTAATCAAGTGTAAAACATAATGTGGAATATGGTTTAGATGAGAAGCTCCTGTATAATTTCAATTGCTATCCTTATTTTGTTTGTCTATATACTATGGTATTCACGGTATGCTAATAGCTGCGCTCACATATGAAGCAGGAATGTAGCTTTGACCACACAACATCCAAGTATAAACAGAAAAGTAGCACATTTGATGTTAAAGAGAGATAATGTAAATGGCCCTTAAGTCTTCACTATACAACAAACTCTTGCCTCCCTTTTGCTCTCTTTCTTTCCCTCTCCCTCTCTCCCCCTCCCACTCCATCTCTGCTGTAATGTTTATGGTGCATTGTGGATTGTCCAGAGGCCTGATAACCCATGCTTGGTCAGGCTGTAAACACTGGCCTCCTTTCCTACGACAGAGTGACATATTTATGGTCCTGTGAGTGGGGACTTTTTTTATATCCCAGGTATCCCGGTATCTGTCGCAGGCTCGAGGCGCCTGAGATATGCAGGAAGTCAAGTAGAAGCGCTTGACTCCATGTTTCGTTCCCCCGTGTCACAACGTCTCAGAGAGACTGCACCTATCCAGATGAACGTCATCGTTTAGTTTCTCCAGAGGAAAGACATTAAAAATACAAAGGACAGAAAAAGTCTGTATGGGGCATGACCAAGGGATCTTATCCACGTACCATTCCGACGTCTAATTTATTTGAACATGTACTAGTACAATCACCTCCATTCCCAAACATACACATGCACCCATATGCAAGCACAACACAGTCCTGCACACACACGGACACAAACACAAACACACACACACACAAACACACAGATGCACACACACACACACAATACTGGTCAAGTGGCTGCACTAGAATTATAGAGTAGGGAGATGTATGCAAGAGAGAGGTGCGCTGTGCCTTTTTACCGCCATCCTTGATACAAGCCTGAGCATCCTCCATTAATTACCCACAGAGACAGCAGCTTCTTGCCGTGCCGTGCCAGAGCTGGCATAAAATATATTGACTTGCTGGGCTACCATAGGAGCTGGTGTCATTCTCATTTATCACAATTAACAACCTTACAGCGGCGATACCAGCCCAGAATCAACCACAACCGCAAGGTCAAGTGAAGAGGCAAAGTAGAGATGCACATTTAGGCTGTGTCCCAAATGGCAGCCTATTCCCTGTGTAGTGCACTACTTTTGACCACAACCCATAGGGGAGGCAGAATAAATTTTGATCCGACAGTCCTCCCTCGGAGGGTATCAAAATGGGAAGAAATAGGGATAGGGTTCTCTCATAGACATGTTTTCTCTCAGGGCTTTGATTCCCTGGTGTAGCCATCCTACTGTGTGAGAGGAAGTTGATTTTCAGACAGTAGCTTGTGCGTGTGGTGCAGTTTCCGCTGTCTCATATGCTTGCACTCACTATCACACACACCCTCACCTACTCTCTCTCTCTCTCTCTCTCTCTCTCTCTCTCTCTCTCTCTCTCTCTCTCTCTCTCTCTCTCTCTCTCTCTCTCTCCCTGGCCTGGCTCTCACGGATACGGATAGAGAGACCCACAACAAGTAACCAAGTAATTAACACACGGCTGCCTCATTAATTCATAGATACATGCCATGCAGCCTCCTACACATATACACCTACAGTACTGACGACACAGCACTCAAACATATAACTTCCATTACTTATACCGAAGTGAGTGCACGCACACACTTGCCTCTTGACAGTATTAGCGTTCTTGCATGCTTGCCTTTCATGATATGCACCAACACACAAGTTCTATACTACAAACCCCACAAGCTCTGACTGACATACAAACAAACATACATCCATGGTTTGACAGCTGGGATAGGGAGTGGAATTGTGGCCAACAATCAATATAATGCAATCAATATTATGCCACCCATGCAAGCGACACATGTTCTCTTGCTCTCTCTCTCTCTCTCTCTCTCCTCCCCCCCTGTGATAATAAGGCAGGGTAAACAGTGGAGCGTCATAATGCCCTGCATGTGTAAACACCATTAGAGCCTTAAACGGAACAGAGGTGCTGCTGAAGCTGCAGCACTACAGTATGCTAGCTGGATCTAGCCCCGGGGATCAAAGTAGATCAGGCAGCCTGGCAGGCAACAGTGACAAGGGTCTGTCCTCCTTACCTACGCCCATGGAGCACAGCCCCCACCATCCTCTGTGCCAGTTAGTTAGTTAGTTACTTAGTTAGTTAGTTTGTTAGCTTGCCATGGCACCTGTAGTGCTGGTTGTCTATCTACCCTGTAATTTCAAAACAGGTTGGTGGATGAACACAAATTACAGTACAGCCCGGCTGCGAGGGTGGAGGTAGCTGGTTTTTCTTTAAGTGTTTACCTCCATATATCAATGTTGGTTTTTGCAAGACAGCCGTCCTAGACTGTTTGTAGCTTCCCTAGCTGTGCCTGTGAAATCAATCATCAGTGCAGGATGCAAAGCAGGCAAAGACTTTGCATTCTCCTGAAGCTCAAAGACCTCTGTGTGCTGTTCTTTTTCATTGCTGTATGCTTCCTGCTCTGCGGGGCTTCTGTTTGAAATGTGGGAGGTTTGAACAAACTTGGAGATATCTGGTAGTTGAGCAAACAAGGCATTCATCACTGTCTACTCGCGTTGTTTTTCTTTCGCTCCCTCTCCCCCATTAGTTGTAATGTATTGTTTGTTAAGTCTGGTAGAGGCAGACCAAGTTCTGCATCCCATCGCTCAGGTCGCAGCGCCGGCGAGGCTGCAAAGCCTAATGAAATAATGGTGCTGCACACTGTCTTTTTATGGGCTCGTTCACAATTTGTCGTCTTTGCAGTAGACGTTGTTGTCTTTTATATGTGATGCAACTTTTTCTTTGTCATCGTGCCATACCCATTTGTATTTCATAACTTTAAAGAGAAAGCCAAATTGCCCAGCAATGGGACAATAACACTTTTCTGAATCTGAATCTCAAATGAACCACTTGAAAAGACACCGCTGAGGCTGCAAAACGCAGCATGGAGAGCATGATTGAAAATGTATTCACGGGCGGTTGACTGTGCTGTCTTGTTCCGTATGCATAAATGCAGTGTAAGTCTTCTCCTGACTGTTGCATGTTTGGGCTCCGAGTTCGCCTGCTTTGTCACACACCATGGAGGAATTAACAGCTTACGTCTGTGGCTAGCACAAGCCTAACGCTAGCCTGGAGGAAGATTTGTGTAGTGACCATGGAGATTCGATTATGTGCTAGGAAAGAGACAGAGAGAGATGGAGAGACAGAAAGAGATGGGGAGGCAGAGAGAGAGAGAGAGAGAGAGAGAAAGAGAGAGGTTGTTTAAAATGACTGGAATGTCTTGCATCACCAGGAGACTGAGACCAGGGCAGAAAGTTTTAATCCTTGTGGTAATTTGAAAGCACCTTCGTCTCTCCTCTTTCCCCTTCGGAGGTGTTTATAGTGGTTGTTAAAATTTGATCTGCCCTCAGGCCAAGAGCAGGAAAACTCATTTATGTGTGTGGCCAGACCATAGTGACTTGGCGGAAAATGTCCAACTTACTGTATTTTACCTCACCACCACATCCTCTGCCAGGTGATCTTCATATCCAACACTCCATCAAGCCACTCAACCATCAGAAGGCCCTCAGTCTCAGTTATAATACACCAACCATTTGATTTCTCTCCCCAAGTGTGATTATCAACTTGGTTTTTTAGAATATATTTTGAGAAGATTTTGGAACCACAAACTCTTCCGGTTTGATTCATTTCAGAAGTTCTGCCTAGACAGCTGTTGGTGTGCTGAATGTCAAGCAGGGCCTCTTTTCCTGCTGGTCCCAGACTATCGACTCATTCACAGTGAGCAGCCTGCTTAGACACTGTAGCTAACACAAACAGCCGCTCCTTATGGGCCACCAAGGCAGCCAGAGGCACCTTACTCTCGACAGCTGGAGGAGGTAGTGGCTGTCAAGGTCTGTGTCCCAATGGCACCCTATTCTCTATATATAGCACTGTGGGCTCTGATCAAAAGTAGTGCACTATATAGGAAATAGGGAGCCATTTGAGGCACAGCCAAGTTGTCCCCCTCTCATCCTGTCCAATCATTACCACGTTGATATGAATGGAGAACAGAGTAAATGCTGAGCCAAGAGAGGAAACTAAGCTAAATGGAGGGAAAGGGTCGTTTTGGGGTTGATGCGGCCGATGGGGCTGATAGCCAGGCGTGTGTGTGTGTGTGTGTGTGTGTGTGTGTGTGTGTGTGTGTGTGTGTGTGTGTGTGTGTGTGTGTGTGTGTGTGTGTGTGTGTGTGTGTGTGTGTGTGTGTGTGTGTGTGTGTGTGTGTGTGTGTGGGAGTCTCTAGCACCTGTCATCAGCCACTCAAAGATCCACACAGTGACAGCAACATCCACTTACATGGGCCACTGTTGGCCACACTTGCACTCCCTATCCCAGCTGTCAAACTTCAAGAAGGCCCGGTCCCTGGCTCTGGAGATAAAGAGAAGGATGGAGGGTTGGCTGGGGGAGGAGGGAAAGAGGGATGGAGGGATAAGGGGGGCCTGCAGTCACTGCCAGAGGGAAGACATATGGCGACGGAGACCTCCGTGGCCGTTTAACCAATTTTCTGCTTCTGAGTCCATTACCTTCCGCTCTACAATTGTTTTGCACCGGCTTTCACTGTTTCATTCTCTCTCTCTGTAACGGTCGTCGTATGTAATGGACCAAGGCGCAGCGGGTTGAGTGCTCATTATAACTTTTATTTGAACACTGAAAAAAACAAACAAGAAAAACGAACGAACAGTAATGCAGGCTACACACACAGCTGTGCAAAAACAACTTCCCACAAAGGACAGGTGAAAACAGGGCTACCTAAGTGTGACTCCCAATCAGCAACAACGATTTACAGCTGTTCCTGATTGAGAGCCATACCAGGCCAACACAAAGAAATACACAACATGGACAGAGCATAGAAATACAAAACATAACCAAAAACCCCAGAATACTCTAAACAAACACCCCTCTACATAAACACATATCCCAACAAACCCCAAACCACATAAAACAAACACCCCCCTGCCACGTCCTGACCAAACTACAACAACAAAACTCCCCTTTACTGGTCAGGACATGACAGTACCCCCCCCCCCCCAAAGGTGCAGACCCCGGATGCACCTCACACAAAAAATAAACACAAAAATAAACCCCCCAAACTAAAGGGAGGGAAGGGAGGGTGGCATCCCGTGCTACACCCCCCCCTCCCCAATCCTCCTACTGTGGAGGTGGCTCAGGCTCTGGCCTTAGTCCCCCACCTAACCTGTCCACCCCCGCTGAATATCACGGGCTGAAGCGCGTCGCTGTAGACCTCGGGCTGAAGCGCTTCGCTGTAGACCTCGGTTGAAGGGCGACTCTGGGAGCTCCGGACTGTATGGTAACTCTGGGAGCTCTGGACTGTAGGGCGACTCTCTCGGTTCCGGACTGTAGGCCGTCTCTCTCGGTTCCGGACTGTAGGCCGTCTCTCTCGGTTCCGGACTGTAGGCCGTCTCATTCGGTTCCGGACTGTGGGCCGTCTCACTCGGTTCCGGACTGTGGGCCATCTCTCTACGGGGCACTGTCGCCGGACACTCTGGACGAGGCACTGTCGCCGGACACTGGACGAGGCACTGTCGCCGGACACTCTGGACGAGGCACTGTCGCCGGACACTGTGGATGAGGCACTGCCGCCGGAAGCTCTGGACGGAGACTGCGCACTGAAAGCCTGGTGCATGGTGCTGGCTTTGGAAGTGCCAGACTGGAAACACGCACCTCAGGGCTAGTGCGAGGAGCAGGAGTAGGACGAGCTGGACTGGGCTGACGCACTGGAGGCCTGGAGGCCTGGTGCGTGGGGCTGGCTTTGGAAGTGCCAGACTGGAAACACGCACCTCAGGGCTAGTGCGAGGAGCAGGAGTAGGACGAGCTGGACTGGGCTGACGCACTGGAGGCCTGGTGCGTGGGGCTGGTACTGGAGGTACCAGACTGGAGACACACACCCCAAGGCTAGTGCGAGGAGCGGGAACAGGACGTGCTGAACTGGGCTGACGCACTGGAGGCCTGGTGCGTGGTGCTGGCTTTGGAGACGCCAGACTGGATACACGCACCTCAGGGCTAGTGCGAGGAGCGGGAACAGGATACACTGGGCCGTGAAGACACACTGGCAGTCTCGAGCGCAGTACTGGCACCACCCTTACTGGCTGGATGCCCGCTTCCCCCTGGAAAATGCGGGACGTTGGCACCGCGCACACCGGCCTGTGAATGCTCGGCCTCGACGCCGTGCGCATCACCCCATAGCATGGGACCTGACCAGTAACATGCTGCCTCCGGTAAGCACAGGGAGTTGGCTTGGGGCTTAACCCTGGCCCAGCCAAACTACCCGTGTGCCCCCCCCCCAAATGTTTTCTTAGGGCTGCCTCTCAGGCTTCCATGCCAATCGTGTTCCAATATAACAGTCCCGGTCCTCTCCAGCCTTTTTCCATCGTCCCTCTCCAGCTAGGATCTCCTCCCAGGTCCACGACTCCCGATAGCTTTTCTCCAGCTCCTTACCCCGCTGCTTGGTCCATTGGTGGTGGGAAGTTCTGTAACGGTCGTTGTATGTAATGGACCAAGGCGCAGCGGGTTGAGTGCTCATTATAACTTTTATTTGAACACTGAAAAAACCAAACAAGAAAACGAACGAACAGTAATGTGGGCTACACACACAGCTATGCAAAAACAATTTCCCACAAAGGACAGGTGAAAACAGGGCTACCTAAGTATGACTCCCAATCAGCAACAACGATTTACAGCTGTTCCTGATTGAGAGCCATACCAGGCCAACACAAAGAAATACACAACATAGACAGAGCATAGAAATACAAAACATAGAACATAACCAAAAACCCCAGAATACTCTAAACAAACACCCCTCTAGATAAACACATATCCCAACAAACCCCGAACCACATAAAACAAACACCCCCCTGCCACGTCCTGACCAAACTACAATAACAAATAACCCCTTTACTGGTCAGGACGTGACACTCTCCCCATCAAAACATCATCATTTGACATTGCAGAGTAGTATGGCTGGAGACGACTGTTAGGATCTGTGCTCTTCTACATCAGAGGCTAAAGTGGAGAATCATTTGAGAGTGGAAAGTGATTGGGTTCTAATAGGAAGATTAGGTATTTGGATTTCAAGTATACATATCAAAATTAGGTATTAAGTATTTGGATGATGTGTACAAAGCAACATATGCGACCATCACTGCCGTTCGCTCTGCTACATCTTGGGCTGGGGTGGAGCTGAGATACTTATTCAACAAAGAGCTTGTGGAATCCTTTGAGTGGGAAATCATTCTAATGGGAAAAGTATGTATTTGGATTGAAGTGTACAGTACATAGCAACATATGGGACTCTCTTTATCGCTGTTTCCTAATGTCCATTCAAGGAAATGTATAAATTCCATTTAGACAAATAAGGGCAAGGGGGCATTGTTGCTCCCAAAACCAATTGGACAAAGATTTGTTGATACCATATTTGATCAGTGGAGGCTCCTCAGAGGAGCAACGGGAAACATAAAAATTCCAGGCATATGCGTTGTTAATGGCTATGACGTAGGGTTCAGCCAGGAGTTGATGGACAGTCAGAAGAGAGAAAGAAATGGTAGGAGGGACATCCCAGCTTCAAGTGGTGTCAGATTTCACACCCTGCTTCACACAGGCAGAAGAATCAGGGCTACCTGATTCTGAACGCGTTAGTTCTAGTAGCTATGTTGACTTGGATGTTAGCTAATATGGTGACAACAATGTACTTTCATTCATAGGCTAGGTTGTAGCAAGCTCATGGTGGGGATAGGGAAAATGTGAGTATCATGTAGTAGCCTAAACCTATCAGTGTTACATTGAGCTGGGTGAATGGAATATGAATGACAGTCGTCCAATATGCTGTAATAGAAATAAGGCCATGCTCATAAAAAAAATAATTATGATCTTAAATGGCACCGACCGCCACTGCATCTGATTGGTGGAGGACAGAGAAAATAGGAATCAAAGGAAGATTGACAGATCAATACCAAAGCTGATAGGGACATTTATCTCCATGAAGGTTACGTCTAAAATGATAATTTGCCCTTAACCGGCATCAGAGCAGAAAAACTGTAGACAGAAAGGAAGCCCTGTTTATCAAATAGCCTGTGGGCATTTCATGTCCGAACAGGCAACATTCATCTTTGCTTTTTATGCTGCTGCCAATATATTCTTCTTACTTTAAGGTGCATCATCAGCAACTTTCCACTAGAGTGGATTAAGTAACTGTCCTATGCGTGAAACACTGACCCATATAAGCACTGAGGTTTTTATGAGAAAGGCCTTGAACTGGTTTAGAGAATGATAGTTGATCAAAAGTTAAATTCCCCTTTCATCCTAAAACCCACTGAGTGTAATCAAAGTCTAAAGAAATATGCGTTTGTCACACATCACAGACATTACAGACTCCATTTATCCCCCTTGCCTAAACTCTTAGAAAATAAGATTTTTTTTTGTCCCTATAGGAGAACACTTTAGAACCCTTTGGTGGTGAAACATATTGTACTTAGAACCTTTTAGTGGTAAAGGGGTTCCACTTGTTTCCCATTGCTGTCCCAGTTGTTTTGAAGCACGAAGTGAGATAGAAAATCATGTAGGATGGCCCATTAATCAGATCTCTCTGGCACTGCCTATAATTCAACATGGTGTCACTTGGCCCTGATGCGTTGACGTGTCTAAGGGTCTGTTTGTCAGGCTTATCTGCCATGCAAGCCTAATTGTAGCTAGCATGCGTACTGG
The DNA here is from genome assembly GCF_901001165.1 of Salmo trutta. Taxonomy (NCBI): domain Eukaryota; kingdom Metazoa; phylum Chordata; class Actinopteri; order Salmoniformes; family Salmonidae; genus Salmo; species Salmo trutta. The sequence continues at coordinate 7,128,400 of NC_042988.1, forward strand.
CGGCCGACACTTAAATCTCAATATAATGGAGTCTGCCAGTGGAGCTGCTATCCAGCTCCCCTTTAATAGCATACACATCAGTAGCAATTCAACTGTGACAGGGCAGTACAATTTGTCACATATGATCAGACATGATAGGGGTTTGTATGATGTCAGACTTTCTGCTGTCACAGGCTCTCTGACAAACATCAAAGCAGTGAGTAAACTGTTACTACAGAGTAGTTAAGTAAGCTGGATGTCTGACCCGCAAGACTAGTAGCCTTTGCCATCACCAAGGACCTGTTAACAACTAGCATTTGGCCCCTCTATTTGCATGTCTTTTTGAATTTCGATTTGTTTTGGCTAATGATGCAAAGAAGGCAAACATCTTTGATTTGGTCTGCTTCTGAGCACTGAACTATTTCACCATTTGGTAGTATGGTTCAAACTGGGTCTGGGGGCTCAGTTCTGTGTATAACAATTGCAAATGACTTCTAATAGGCAAGGGAAGTAGTTCTGTTTGTATTTCAAAGCTGCTTTCTTGTTAGCTATCAGATGGAAATTGAGTACATTCTCAAAGCATGAGGCTTGAGATGTTGTTGCTTCTACATTTTAATTACCCAAACAAAGGCAGTCTAATTATTCATAGGTTACATTTATATTGGAAAGAGGCAAAAGCTCCATCTGTAGTAGAAAAACTGATTAACACATTTCCGTTGATGTGCCCGCAGTTTTATAATTACTGTTAGGGCATGAAGTGTACTGCAGATTTGGATGAGATCAAGGACAAAGACCTACCAAATTACTACAGTACAATGCCAATACTGCTTTTGACAGATACATTTTGAGCAATGGACACGAGGGAGGCATATATATAATAACACTGAGCATCAGATTTGGTTTTGACCATGACTAAACGATGCAGTATTTGCTCATTTAAAAAATGTCGCCTTTAATCAGGCTTAATGTGGTGGAAGCAATTTAAAGTATTCATAGCCGTGGGTCATATAGCACATTAATTAATGTCAATATAATTAAAAGTGAGTCTCCGCCATATTAACTTAGTGCCACAACTACTGTATAGTGCCACACTAACAAGGTGTCTGTGATACCGCTGAAGAAATCGCCGCTCTTGTACTCCTTGAAGTGGAGGATCAGAAATGGGCATGTTACAAGTGAATACAACCACAAACACCAACGCAGTATACTGATACTAGAAAACATTAAGAACGCCTTCCTAATATTGAATTGCCTTTTGCCCTCAGAACAGCCTCAATTCATCGGGGCATGGACTCTACAAAGTGTCGCAAGCCTTCCACAGGGATGCTGGCCCATGTTAACGCCAATGCTTCCCACAGTTGTGTCAAGTTGGCTAGATGTCCTTTGGGAGGTGGACCATTCTTGATACACACGGGAAACTGTTGAGCATTAAAAAAAATGTGGCATTGCAGTTCGTAACACAAACCGGTGCCCATGGCACCTACTACCATACCCCGGTCAAAGGCACTGAAATATTTTGTCTTCCCATTCACCCTCTGAATGGCACACATACACAATCCATGTCTCAATTGTCTCAAGGCTTAAAAATCCTTCTTTAAACTGTCTCCTCACCTTCATCTACACTGATTGACGTGGATTTAACAAGTGACATCAATAAGGGATCATAGATTTCACCTGGATTCACCTAGTCAGTCTATATCATGGAAAGAGCATGTGTTCTTAATGTTTTGTATACTCAGTGTATATCTCCCATCAAGAAATTCTTCAGATAGATTACATGAGAACAACTATATTATAGAAGAAGTCTATTGATGTTGCATTACATTGTCTCGTGTCAATGGAGAGTGAGCTAATGGAGACATGCTTTTCGACTCATTCCATACGCACTTTGCGTGGGTTGTATCTCTCACGCATCACTACTGTCACACACACAAAAAGAGAGAGAAAGAGAGAGCACTACTACAGCAGCCAGCGATGCTCTTAAACCCATTCATCATGGCAGGGGGGAATTAAGAGCAATTCGCTCACCCCATCCATTTGAAGTATAAATAAGTCATGTGCTAGCCACTTAGCGTGAGGGAGTTCAATCACTAGGGTAGCCTAGTGGTTAGAGCATTGGGCTAGTAACCGAAAGGTTGCAAGTTTGAATCCCCGAGCTGACAAGGTACAAATCTGTCGTTCTGCCCCGGAACAAGGCAGTTAACCTGCAGTTCCTAGGCCGTCATTGAAAACAAGAATTTGTTCTTAACTTGCCTAGTTAAATAAAGTTAAATATGATATACTGTGTCTTCAATGTGAGAGGCGGGACATCACTTGTGAGTGTTGATTAAAAAAATATATGACGTATTTCACCAGAAGAGATCGGTTAAGTATGTGTTTGTTTGGCTCTCATTAGCTGCAGAACAAGCATTTCATATAGCAAGCACCCATCACTCTTTATAAAGCAATACACACATTGCCCTTGGTAACATCATCTTCCCAAGTGTAAAGTTGATTGCAATGTTAAAAACAATTGTTTGTCACTTGTTACTAACTTCACCTAGCATTTCAAATGCCACCCTTAATTCAGTCGTCAAGCTAAATCCTGGCACTAGAACAGACAGAAAAGAGCAATGGAAAGATTGTGGGTTGTGTGAAGTTCAGGACATACTCCATTGTTTTTCCAGACTGGGTCATCCAATCAGAGAGAGACTGTGGCAGCTTGAAGTTATAGATAATGCTTTTGAATTTTTCTGCCTGACCAATTGGGTGAAAATAACAGAATGTCTGGTATTTGGATGATGCTTGTGGTATTTGTAGTTTTTGTCATTATATCACATAGCATGATGGAGGATTAGTTGTTTGTGATGTATTAAGACACTTTACTACACATAATATCCATTTAGTGGTTTAGAGTGCTAATACAATGTTAATACATGAATATCTCTCTAACATCCACTCTGCTTTCTATTGGCCTCTGTAGCATTTTGGCCCTCACAGGCACACACACAGAGCTAACTCTTGTCTCTGGAGGGAGGGGTTTGTTGAAACCAACCAACCTCTTACATTCCACAAGAAAAATAGTTCTTTCTCAGAATAATTTCAACCTTCCTCGAACCTGAGGGATAAGGGGATCATGACAGGGGGTGATGCTGTCTCGTGTTTGGGGGCTCAGGGGTTCGTGGAAGAACAACAATCCCTGGATATCAGTCTTTCCAAAGCAGAGATCATCTCCACTCTATTTGTATCATCCCAACTCTATTTGTTCTCACAACCAGCCTGCCAAACAGCCAGCCAGGCAATGTATCATAACACTGATGGTTGTTCTTGTTGACTGTAGTCAGCTGCAGTGAACCCATTCCTACGGCATGCTCCAGCCCCTGGCTCCATGTTTGTGTCTGTGTGCCTGTCAAGCCTCTTGTTACGCAGACTCTCCAAGATGGAGTTGGGCCAATAGTGGTGGATGGGGACGAGAATTGAGAGCGTGAGGACAGCATTGCCATTTGTAAGAGCCCAGCGTATATATTACATGTTGTTGGTGCCTGGTTCCTATTGTCAGACCTGGATTATCAATTTTACAGATGGCTGCTGCTGCTAACGCTGTGTGGCTTAGTCAGTTACCACAGACACACGCAGAAACAGACACACACACACATACATGGGCACACACACAGACATGCACACACACAGCAACTCTCTCCAACACACACACACACACACACACACACACACACACACACACACACACACACACACACACACACACACACACACACACACACACACATTATCTAATTGAAGAGGATTTTATGAGGTGCCATTCAACTCGCATGGAAAGGCTTCTGGCAAGGCATACAGAACCCTGTCTGAAACTTTGCATAGTATAAACATTGGATGCATCATGGTTGTGTAATGCCAATGCCATTTTATGTAGAGCAATGTCAATACCATGTGTTAATGCCTTGTTAGTATATAAGGAGGACCAATGTGAATCGCACAACAAGGTAGTTGGGATAAACTCATATTATTTGTCTCGACTTAAACCAAGAGTCCAAGAATCTCTCCCCTGAAACCAGTGTCCAAACATGGTACAAAATGCACTTGCCTTCCAGCATTGTCACATTGTTTTCCGGATTTACCATCAAAAGTTTCCGGGAAGTAGGAGAGCCAGGAATCATTCTGAGAAGCCTGGGAGAGAGTCGTGGGTTTCTGTGGTGCAGCACAGTGCTGAGAGTGAGGGATTTCAGGCACTTGACTTCTCTACCCCAGCGGTTGTTCAGGCAGCTTAGGGTTTTGATTCTCTGCGAAGACTGAATCACTTTCTTTTTTTCAAAACCTGTATCTCTATTCACTCACTATAGTGTGTGGTCAGGTATTATATTTGTAGAACCCTGTATTGTGTGGGACCTTGAAAAGTTTTGATGAAGCCACAAAGTGATATTGTGTTTGCACAGACAGTCAGACACTTTAATTAAGGGGATCAGTGGTGGATATAGGAGTGAAAATTGCCTCTCCGGGTGTTCTTTCATGTCCTGATGGGCTGATTAAAAGGCTGTTACCTGGGCACGAACCTGGCTTCACTCACCATACAGGTGCATTGCTGATTGGTTATGAGTGCCATGCCCTGAGCTCTAAAGGAAGCTGGAGCTCAAATCCTCCATTATATACAAATTAAGATACAATACTGGCTTTGATCTGATTCTACCCCTTTCTGCCCAAGAATGGAAAACCAGAATGGAAAGAATGAAAAACAACATTGTGGCAGTCACTCTGCCTTGATTGAAGGCCTTCTGCCAGCCAGTGTATCAGTTGTAAAGCCAGTTGGGCCAGTGTTATCTGGTGAACTCCATTAGACAGATAGTCAGTTAGTCCTCCTGGCACCAATACAATCCACTTTCATTCACAGTCAAAAGGAACTCGATAGAAGATCAAGAGCAATTTCCCTGTTGACCCCTTTCATTTTAGCAATTGCATTTTGACACATACATTTTCATTTTTGAAGATTATTGATAATGAATGTTTTCTGAAGCATCAATGTATGTCTTATTCAGGGTTTATAAAGGCTTCATTAAGACAAAAGTAGTTTGTTTGAAGTGGAACCAGGAAGAATAGTTTATCACATGCACTGACTATGGACAGTCAGAATTAGATTTAGTTTCAACCCTTTTGGCAACTGCAGATTGGGCTCAGGGCTATGGTGGCCTGTTTGAATTACCATGTATTGTTCATTGTTTACAATTTTAGGCTAAGCTGTCGGGGGATTTGCTCATAAAATGAACACTGCTCTGCTGCCAATACAATTGTGCCTAAAAATGTATTATATTGTTCTAGTTCTATTTTTATTGCTTTGTGTAAGTTGATTTGACCTTCTCTGTTAGATATTCTGGTAACTAAACCACAGTATTCAGTATTCGCACAATGTCTTTTCAAACTTGAACAGACCTTCACTCGTTTCACCCCGTCTGCAATAAGAAAACTGCAGAAAAGTCAAAGAGGGCAGGACAGGACAGAGCACACCCTGTGGTTGTGGCTAATAGAACACTCAAATAAAACTCCCCTAAATGAGGATGTGCAACAGTACTGTATAATTATTATTAGTCAGGGTCAGTTGAAACCCAAGTATGCCTTACGGTTGATCAAGGAGCAAAATTGGTACACTCAGTAAAATAGTCCATCACGAGGGAGACAAATACAAGCAATGGTATCTCACGCAGACTTTCAAAAGCCTGTGAGAAAGCTATCCCTGCTAGCACATTTGGTTCCTTGGAAGTTGTGGGAACGGAGCCATACAGTATGTTTCCTGACCGGTAACGTTTTTAAAATGTTCTGAGAACAGAAGTCAACAAAATCAAATCAAATTTTATTTGTCATGTGCGCCAAATACAACAGGTGTAGACCTTACAGAGAAATGCTTACTTAAGGCACTAACCAACAGTGCCATTTTTAAGTAAAAAATAGGTATTAGGTTAACAAAAGATAAGTAAAGAAATAAAAAGAACAGTAAAAAGACAGTGAAAAAAAATGCATTTTGCCTGTTCTGGGAACGTTTCTTTTTATCTGTTCTGGGAACGTTTCTTTTTAGGTTGCAGGGAGGTTCTGAGAATGTTTTACTCTTGTTCCTTGAAAGTTTTTTTGGGAGGTTTTATTAATGCTCTTAGAACATAAATTATAGGTTATTTGGACATTTTTTTTATTGTGACCAGGCATCAGTGAGATTCAAAACTATAATCTTCTATTCTCTATGCATGTACATGGAATTAGTCCACTGCGCCACCAGGATGGAGCTAGCACGCCATGTTTTTTTACGCATACAAAGCTCTTCATTTTAGTCTATTCAAACAGACCCCATTTAAAAGGAAGCAAGCACTCATTAAGACCAGTACATCTGAACACACTTATCAAGATAGAGGATAGAGAGAGTTTTGTTGATGCTGAGAACGGAATGTAAAATTTTTAAAACAACATTCTTTGAATGTTCTCGTGGTTTTTATGTTGTTGTTTTCTTAACGTTCTTGGAAGAATTTGAAAACTTTACTTTCCATAGAACTATGAGGAAACCTGTTGGAAACGTTATGCTGAAGTACTGAAATTCCCAAAGAAAAACATTGTTTCTTAATGTTCTTGGAACAATTTGATGTCATGACTTTAAAATGAACCATGAGGAAATGTTAATGTGAAGTATTGAAATTCCCACATAAGAAAGTTGTTTTTTAACGTTATTGGAACAATTTGAGTACATTACTTTAAATAGAACCATGACGAAACCTGAAGGAAACATTATGCTGAAGTACTGACATCTCTATAGTAGAACATTGGTTCTTAACATTCTCTGAACTATTTGAGAACGTTCACGGTTTTACATTCCTTAAACATTACCAAAATTGAAATGAAATGTAACCATGTTGTCAATGGTGTGCGTACTGGGAGCTGAGTCAGGTGCAGGAGAGCAGAGAGTTGTGAACAGGTGCACACTTTATTGAGGCAGGATAAACCAAGACAGACACCACTGCGTCGAAACCTCCAGCCAATTGGCAAAAGTGCAAAAAGCACAAACAGTCACAATAATTATGTTCAAATAAATAAACATACCTCGTGATAAACACGGAAAAAACGAACACCAGTCTAGCGCGTCAAAATTGACACAACAATTTCACACAAAGACATGAGGGGGAACAGAGGAATAAATACATGTTGTGTGATTGGGGAATGAAAACCAGGTGTGCAGGGAACAAGACAAAACAAATGGATAAATGAAAAATGGAGCGGTGATGGCTAGAAAGCCAGTGACGTCGACCGCCAAACGCCACCCGAACAAGGAGAGGAGCCGACTTCGGCGAAAGTCGTGACACGTTTGAACTTTTAGGAAACGTTCTGTTAAAGAAATGAAATACCAAGAAAAACATTTGTTTTTTGTCAAGTTACTTAAATGTGCTGAGAATGTTGAGAAAGCCAAGCGTCTATCTTGCACCATTACCAGAAAGTTGTGGAAAGGTTGTATGCAAAATAACAATAAGACAACCACAATCTCACCAAACTTTAAGAAATATGTACATATTTAAGAAACACATAACTTTCTCAGCTCGGTAGCTACCTTTAAAAAAAAATTCTCAGCATGTAGTGTGTGACAGTTCTTTTTGTGATAGCTTTACCCATGGTTGTCATATAGGCTCCATTTTCCCATAGTGTGCAGTCAATTTTGCTGGAGTGAACCAGAGCGAATCACATGAAGTCAGAGGTGACAACATATGTCTCTGCTGGACAAACCACCTTTAGGTTATGAGTTGAACTCCCCCATGCCTACTCCTCTGTTCTGCTCTGTTGAATAACTGACTGAGGGCAGAAGGCTGACTTCCTGTGTTTTCCTTCCTCTCCACTCCATTCTACACAGAAGCACTCACTCTGGGCTATGTGTAACTCAGATGTTTGTTGGGGGAGTGTGTGAGTGTGTGTGTGTGTGTGTTGAGGGGGTTGGGGGGGTTGTGCGTTCGTGCCAGAGTTTGGAACCAAATTTATTTCCGTTCTGTTCCACTGTTCCAACCAGCAAAATAAAGTTCTGAACCGGTTCTAACAAAAAAAAGCACAGGTTTATATCATTCCTTTCTGTTCCTTTTTTAACTTGAGAAATCAACCGTTTTTTACATTTAGCTCATTAAATGACTTCGCCAATCAGTGCGGACAGAGCAGGCAAGCTAGTTGTTTACATGCGTGATGGACAGATGAGTGTAGCCTATGGCGCAAGATGTGTCTGAAGTTTTGTGGGTGGGAAGAGAGCGAGAGAAGGTTGAGGAGGAGGCTTAAAGCACTGGACATCTTGTTATGACATGTATTCTTTGAATTAGAACCACATAATTATACCTAGGAGGAGCGGCTTCCATAGAGGAACTTTGAATGTCCTTTGAGCTAGCTAGCTAACAAGCTTGTGTGCAGAGTGGCACCAGAATTAAAAACAAGTCTTACCTTTTTGTAGTTAATGAATCCAAAGTGAAACGTGATAACTAGGCCTATAGTATCCTTAACTAGCTTCAAAAAAGTTGATCCATTCTTCTCTAGCTAGTTTAAAATATATTTCCTGAATCATGCTTGTAATGACAGTACAGTACTTCAGAGGGGGAGGGGCAGGTAGCCTGAACACACACAAACACTGACAAAGATTTTCAGCTTGCAGGAAGACACTGGAATACATTTCTGGGTGACAGAGTGAGGGCTTTGCATAAGCGCTTTGTTGCATTTTCATGTAGTACTAGAAAAAATGCCTGAAAAAAAAATGCCTGGAACGTTCCTATGCTTTTAAAATAACAGTTCTATTCCAGAACAGTATGGATCACTTTCGTTCCCGTTTCTGTTCCTTGGATCACGTTCTGTTCCCTGAACCTATTCTAACCCCTGGTTTGTGTTCGCATGTGTGCATGATATATGCCTTGAGATCTACTTGCTAGAGGTGCAGTTTGTGAGTGACAGAAGTTTCTATTCTCCTTGTGGATTAGCATTCATTAGCTCAGACATTCTTTCTAATTATGGTTTAAGAGTGATTCACAGATCTGTTTCTGATTTAGCAAAAATCCCCCCTGGGATGGGTTCTTTTCTCAGGCTTTTGAAATTAAGAGTGGAGATTTAACTCCACCCAAATCCCATTTAACTCCACCCAAATTGAGATGAGCAGATTTTATTATTTATTTTTTATCAGAAGCCAGCTGATAAGTATTGCACATTTAAACTGCCAACTGCACTTTAAAAGTACACATTTTTAAAAACACACGCACACACGCAACCACACTCACTCCTACCCACTTTGCTTAGGAGAAGGATTGAGTTGTATAGAATACTACATGGGCATAATGAGTCAATGACCCCTGGATATGTCTCCATGCCAACCTGCCCATGACCCCTGGATATATTTCCATGCCAACCTCCCCATGACCCCTAGATATACAGTATCTCCTTGCCAACCCAGATTTACCTCTCTCTCTCTCTCTAGGGACTAGGGACATATAGGTACTATATATATAGGTACTACAATGACTTGGGATATAGGGACAACAAAGACTACAAAGTCCCCACCATTCTTTCACCCTTAATTTTCTTTGTTTTTACCAACCATGCACTTATTCAAATGGATTATACAATTGGCATTACTTAGCACAGAAGTGTTATGCTTGGTAAGATATTCCTCATGTGTGAAAGATACCTGCTGTGCATCATCTTCACACCACATGGCAGTGTCTGAATTAGTTGAGAGAATTAAATTAATTCATGTTGTACTGTATTGGCCAGCTGCAGTGATGATGTGTGGTCATTATGCGGCATTAGAGTGCATTACTGTAGAACCACGGCTAAAATGTTGCCAAACATGCTAATTATGTGAATGTCAGTCAAGAAGTGTTACGCTCATCGATGGAAGGATTGGACCAAAGTGCAGCGTGGTAGGCGTACATCTTAAAATGTATTAAATGAACACCGAAACAAAACAAATAAACAAAAACATAACGTTCAGTAGGGCATACAGCACAGTACCAAAAACAAGATCCCACAAACTAAGGTGGGGAAAAAGCCTGCCTAAGTATGATCCCCAATCAGAGACAATGATAGACAGCTGCCTCTGATTGAGAACCATACCCGGCCAACAAAGAAATAGAAAACATAGATTTCCCACCCTAGTCACACCCTGACCTAACCAAATAGAGAATAAAAGGGATCTTTAAGTTCAGGGCATGACAAGAAGTACTTTCATGAATGTGTGATTGCATTATCAAGGCTGACACAGTTTTAGTAAAGATTGATTGATCTAATATTCTGCCAGCTTATTACTATTGAAGACTGCATACAGTGGAACTACATTTCTTAGGAAAGTACCATTGAAAAGCAAACTATTTTTTTCAGACAGTTCCACTACTATCCGCCGCAGAATAGTAATTTAACACTTGGGAAAGATTCCATGTCTTGCTCATCCTGTTTTTAAGCTGAAGGTTATGCCAGAACATGCTACTGACACAGAGCACCATTTTGTTGTGATAATGAATCACAGTTAAGAGACAGCATATAAGTAGAGCTCCCTGAGAGGATAAATAATGTTTCAAGTGCAGCTCCTTGTGACACACTCTGAATTCTGAATTCTCCTTTCATCAACAAGGACACAAGCAAAGCAAACAAGTAAGCAGATGAGGTTACATAAAACCCAATTAATGTTCTCAAGCAGTTGAGGCTATTTTGAGTGTACTGTCTCTACGGCAGACCAGGTGTGTGATTTTTATTTTATATTCTTGCTTCTTCCTGTCTTCACGGATTATTGCATTCCAATTTCAACTTATTACGAAATGTAGGTCACAAATCAATTTAGTGTCATTTGTAGGAAACCTCAGAGGAGGGATGGGGGGGGGGCAGGGCTTTGGGCCACCACAAGCCAGAACAGCTTCAATGCACCTTGGCAAGTGTCTGGAACTCTAGTAAAGGGATACGTCACCATTCTTCCATGGGAAATTCCATCATTTTTTGTCAATTGTTACAATACAATTTGCAGTCTACAAATTATGTGTAATTATCTTCCGGCCCCCTGAACATTTGCGCAAGAACAAATTGGCCTGCGGCTGAATCTAGTTGATGATTCCTGGCCTATAGGGATATTTATGTATCTACTGCATATGTTTCCCTAGGCATGTACATTTTTATTTAACCTTTATTCAACTATGCAACTAAACAAATTCTAATTTACAATGACAGCCTACTCCAGCCAAACCCTAACAACGCTGAGCCAATTGTGCGTTGCCCTATGGGATTCCCAATCACAGCCGGTTGTGATACAGCCTGGAATCGAACCAGGGTCTGTAGTGATGCCTCTAGCACTGAGATGCAGTGCCGTAGACCACTGCGTCACTCGTGAGGGCCAGGGTACGCAGAAGGGAATGGGTGCAATACATGTGAATATTTTCTTTACAGCCTACATGACAAGCTAGTGCAATATGCATGCATAATTGACATGAATGTTTGTACTTCAGGATCAATGGAACGTCCTGAAAGTTTTAACTCCGCAGGTTGTTCGTTATACTGTACGTCAGGGAACCCTATAGGGAAGTAATGTATATAAATAACATGAACAATTCATGCCACAAATGTAAAATATGTGCATAAAACCAACATGTAAAATTAATGTAATATTTTACGATGCTGAGACTGGGAGTATGTCTGATAGTCAATGAATTTGATACATTGTTTTATTCAGTGAACAGCATAGAAATGCACTATTGGGAACTTGGGGATATTTTCGGCCTTTTTGTGTGGGAGGTAGGCTGACTAATGCTAGACACTAGACATAGTGTCTGCCTATGTTTCCCTCATCTCAAGTCGACAGTGAAGTTCACATCAGTACTAAACTTATGTCATCTGTCTTTTAGATAACAATGTGTTTTACCCCAGTTCCAGAAACAGACTGACTAGACTTGTTTTCTCTTTATTTATTTCTCTTTTCCTTTTCAGGTGCTGACCATCTGGGCTGTAGTGATCTCCGGGACAACGGCTGACCTGACCTGTGATACACTGCTCCTGCTGTCCACCAATCTTACTGGTGAGGCCCTCCTCCAATCATCTAAGGACAGTTTTCTATGTGGGCGGGGAATATGGTGGAGAAACATTTTTGATGGTCTATCATGTTAAATAGAGAGTTGCATCATTCTGAGTTTTTAGAATCACAGAATAGGCACTGGTGGAATACTGTACATAGGCAACAACAGTCATTATTGGTCCGTACACAGCATCAGTGGCCAACAGCAATGCAATTGAGCAAGAATGTGTTCCCAATAGAAGTCCATATGCACTTTGTAGTCCCAATCACCTATAATAACACAAAGCTTTCAAAATGTTTTTATTTTTTTAATGGGGGGGGGCTGAACGCAATGATTCCTCATGTGTTTTTCTGCTCCTCATTAAGAAAAATAAGATTTGGGTCTTGGAGGTATGGTTCGATGTGGGTGTGTTACGTTCACTATATCGTACCCTGGCAGTTATTGTTGTTTGTCCCTATTGAGTCATGGTAGCAACCATTTTCCTTCAAAATGGTCCGAATTAATTAAGATAAATCAAGAAGTCTCTAATTAACTTCAACGTTTTTGCCGAGGAGGTCTTGGTCGTTCAATTTGACATCTAGCTAAGGTGTCTGGTGCAGTATTTCTCAAGTAAATATTTTTTGCATGGAAACTAGAAGTGCACTACAGTATCGAGTCAGCTGCTACTACACTCAATACTGATTTTCTGCTGCTCATTAGACTACCTACTGCCAGAGTACACTACGTGTCTGTCTGGCAGTGTTTCATAGGGAATCATGTGACAAAGTAGATTGCGGTGGGATACAAGATGCTCGCAAATGTGTTTTGAATTTTTTAAATATTGAATATTGGCAGTTTGGATGCATGTGTGCATTGTCTCCATTTGTAATTTTGCCAAAAAAAGTGGCAGACTCGAGTGATTACTATCAAACACATCAGCAAGTTGGAACTCAATAAGCTTAGGGGCCAAGTGTTCTTTCAACATAACATTGGCGACGTGTTGTCTTATGTAAACAAGTCAGAGTGTCTAGTTTGAGAAACAGACGCCTCACAAGTCCTCAACTCACAGCTTCATTAACCTGTTGGGGTGTAGGGGGCAGTATTTTCACGGCCGGATGAAAAAACGTACCCAAATTAAACTGGTTACTACTCTTGCCCAGAAACTAGAATATGCATATTATTACTATTTTATTCACGTTTTTCAATTACCGGTGATAAATCATGCGTTCCAATTTTTGCATAAATTGTAATGGGCACATAGTATGTGTGTAAAATAATGTTTTGAAGGTTGTACTGATTATGATGAGCTAAGCTAATTCCAGCTATCTGGAGCCATGTTTGTTGACACACATTTCACGGCAGGATAAAAAACGTACCCGATTTAAACTGGTACTACTCTTGCCCAGAAACGAGAATATGCATATTATTAGTAGATTTGGATAGAAAACACTGAAGTTTCTAAAACTGTTTGAATGGTGTCTGTGAGTATAACAGAACTCATATGGCAGGCAAAAACCTGAGAAAAGTCCAACCAGGAAGTGGAAAGTCAGAGAATTGTAGTTCTTCTTTTGATTCTCTATCGAAACTACAGTTTCTGTGGGGTCACGTTGCACTTCCTAAGGCTTCCATTGGCTGTCAACAGCCAATGGAAGTTCTTTCAGCATTCTCCTGTCACTGGGCAGATAATAGGAGCTCAGTCAATCAGTGGACTGTCTGTGGACAAAGGGATTGGATATGCACGGTCCCACGAGCGCGCCGTTCCTTCTTTTTCTTCTTGAATGAATATGCTATTGTCCGGTTGGAATATTATCGCAATTTTACGTAAAAAATACCATAAAGATTTATTTTAAACAGCGTTTGACATGCTTCTAAGTACGGTAATGGAACATTTTGACTTTTCGTCTCTGGTACCGCGCTCGCGCGTTATGCCTTTGGATAAGTGATTTGTACGCACAAACAAAAAGGTATTTGGACATAAATATGGATTATTTGGAACAAAAACAACATTTCTTGTGGAAGTAGCAGTCCTGGGAGTGCATTCTGACAAAGATCAGCAAAGGTAAGAGCATATTTATAATACTAATTCTGAGTTTAGGTGACCCCGAACTTGGCGGGTGTCTGTATAGCTTGCTGTGATGGCGAGCTATGTACTCAGAATATTGAAAAATGTGCTTTCTCCGTAAAGCTATTTTAAAATCTGACACAGCGGTTGCATCCAGGAGTAGTCTATCTATAGTTCTTTAAATAATTGTTATATATTTTGTCAACGTTTATGATGAGTATTTTTGTAAATTGATGTGCACATTCACCAGACGATTTGGTGGGAATACATTTTCTGAACATCACGCTCAAATGTAAAATGCTGTTTTTGGATATAAATATGAACTTTATCGAACAAAACATACATGTATTGTGTAACATAATGTCCTAGGATTGTCATCTGATGAAGATCGTCAAAGGTTAGTGCTTAATTTAGCTGTGTTTGGGGTTTTATTGACACACGTCCTTGCTTGAAAATGGCTGTGTGATTATTTTGGTCTATATACTCTCCTAACATAATCTAATGTTTTGCTTTTGCTGTATAGCCTTTTTGAAATCGGACAATGTGGTTACGTCAAGGAGAAGTGTATCTTTAAAATGGTGTAAAATAGTTGTATGTTTGAGAAAGTTGAATTATGACATTTTGTTGTTTTGAATTTGCTGCCCTGATATTTCCCTGGCTGTGTCCCGCAGGTGGGACGCTAGCCTCCGACGTAGCCCATAGAAGTTAAATAGTACCCGCAAAACACCAGTCTCAACATCAATAGTGAAGAGGCGAGTCCGGGATGCTGGCCTTCGAGGCAGAGTTCCTCTGTCCAGTGTCTGTGTTCTTTTGCCCATTGTAATCTTTTATTTTCATTGGCCAGTCTGAGATATGGCTTGTTCTTTGAAACTCTGCCTAGAAGGCCAGTGAGACTGGTGTTTTGCTTGACTACATGACAAAGGCGTGGGATCTTATTGCATGAGCAGTTTATCAAGACTGTCTAATCATATGCGATGGTGATGGGACTTAAGAGTTGCACCTCAGTTACCCTCAGTATCAATCTATGAATAGTCTGTGATGATTGCAGTCTCTTTTACATAAGGATTAGCCTTCCCACACCTCTCACCCATCACCCTCCACTTTCACTTCAAAGGCCAATCTAAAAGATTATGTGGAGCAGTTGCTCTGTGCTGTATGTGTGAACACAATGTGTTTGAGGACATGATTTGGTGGAGCTCAGATCCGATAAGATCTATGAAGATGGATTATCTCTAAGTTATCAGAGACTGCATGTGGAAGAGTGTCAAAGGAATTTTCTATCCTAATGAATAATTAACAATCAATAAGCCTTGACTAATCCCCAGGGTTTGTAAGACACTGGGTTCATAATTAGGCAAGGACTGAGCTTTCTGCAAAAGGTCTGTTCAGTTTATTCAGAGAACGTTCTGCCCAACATACACAAAGATGTTTATTTTATCCTCTCTCCGCTTACGCACACACATCCACACCCAAAAGTACATAACCTATGCACACACATACGCACAGACAGTAGGTGAACAGTATCTCTTCCTTGACCTGCTACCACTGTTCCAGCACCGCCTGTTCCTTTCCCCATAGATTAGGAGAACCTTGAAGGCTACTCCCAGGATTTCTAAATACACACACACATTTCTCTCCCTCTCCAGCCTCTACTAGACCTTTATGAGACTAACGTTCAGTACATTAATTATTAATTATCCATGCTACATAACTACTAATTAATGATGGATTATTGATTAATTTACCCTTATTAGATAATTCTCTTATCATTCCACCCTTAAATGACTAATAATACATATTGATTATCAAATGCTATATGGAAACATAATTGTGATACAAGGATTAACCAAACCAATACATGTATATACGTCCGATACTCATCAATGACTGTCCTTGGCCTATTTCCAATTATGACACTTCATTTACCGGACTTTCATCATAATTATCATTAAAGGAACAGTCAATCTAAACGTTGAAAATGGTTTCATCAAACATTGGCTCCTCATGGTTAAAAGAAATGGAGCCATCTTCCTGGCCTGGAGGCCCGTGTTCGTCCTCCCACTGATCGGAGCCCGGAATTGGTCCATATCTCACCATCTGCTGTGTCATCGATCTCTCTAGAGTTCTGGTGATTAAACCTCTCACACATGGGACGAGACAACATCCACACAACACAAACACACTCATACAGGTGAAAGCAGCCCATAATACAGTTCTTACAACACTTTTCCATTTCCCAAACATGAGCTGTGTTATCAGGAATGTACGTACAGCAATGAACCTAATAATTTTACCTACACCGCCTTCTTCTGCCAATAACATATCGAGAGTCAGTCTATTTTTTCCCCGGTCATGAGGGAGGTGGCGGATAATTGGTCAGAGAACCTCTTTACTGCATCCCCGGTTTCATTCATGAATCTCTGTTGATTATAAAAGATGTCATTAATCCAATCCACATTTTTATTTATTGCCAACCACCAAAATAATGTAGTGTTAAAGCCTTCACATATTTGATTCATAGCTTTGTATTAATCTGGAACTTCCCTGAGGATGCCAATAGCATCCATCTAGACAAAGCTACTCCCATCCTGGTCAAAACTCCTCCTGTGCCTACTTTAGCCTCCTATAACTGGCCTCTGATGACTAATTCGACCTGGTTGGACCAATAACCCCAGGGCGCAAGTTCCTAACCACCCTTTGTGGTAATTTCTGTCGTATGCGTCCTTTGCTGGTACTAGCCCACCCTACATCAGTTATAGGTGCTGTGAGGTTAAGAATGTTATATTCATCTTAAACCTAAGTCAGTCACATTAAAATAGCTTTTCGGCGAAAGCACATTTTGCAATATTCTGAGTACATAGCTCAGCCATCACGGCTAGCTTTTTTGACACCCGCAACTTCGGGGCACACCAAACTCAGAATTAGTATTAGAAAAATGGTATTACCTTTGCTGATCATCGTCAGAATGCACTCCCAGGACTGCTACTTCCACAAGAAATGTTGTTTTTGTTCGAAATAATCCATAGTTATGTCCAAATACCTCCGTTTTGTTCGTGCGTTCAGGTCACTATCCAAAGGGTAACGCGCGAGCGCATTTCAAGACAAAAAAATTCAAAATGTTCCATTACCGTACTTAGAAGCATGTCAAACGCTGTTTAAAATCAATTTTTATCATTTTTCTCATAAAATAGCGATAATATTCCAACCGGACAATAGCATATTCATTCAAAGAGGAAAAGAAAAAACAGCGTGGTCTCGTGAACGCGCATATCCAATCTCTTTGTCACCAGGCAGACCACTGAGAAACTGAGCTCCTATACTCTGCCCAGAGACAGGAGATGCCTAAATCTGCTTTCTGAGGCCTTTAGAGAGCCAATGGAAGCCTTAGAAAGTGCTACATAACCCCATAGATACTGTAGTTTCGATAGAGAATCAAAATAACTACAAATTCTCAGACAGGCCACTTCCTGCTTGGAATTTTCTCAGGTTTTTGCCTGCCATATGAGTTCTGTTATACTCACAGACACCATTCAAACAGTTTTAGAAACTTCAGTGTTTTCTATCCAAATCTACTAATAATATGCATATTCTCGTTTCTGGGCAAGAGTAGTAACCAGTTTAAATCGGGTGCGTTTTTTATCCGGCCGTGAAATGTGTGTCAACAAACATGGCTCCAGACACATAGCTGGAATTAGCTTAGCTCATCATAATCAGTACAACCTTCAAAACATTATTTTACACACATACTATGTGCCCATTACAATTTATGCAAATATCAGAACGCATGATTTATCACCGGTAATTGAAAAACGTGAATAAAATAGTAAATATATCAATAATACCACACAAAACATTTTCTGATAGTGATTTATTGATACAAATGGCGCGTGCAGGCAGTCAATCACGGTAACCTCTCACTCTCACTCTGAGCCATTCAGTATTGTTGTTTATGTAACAATCACATTCTGGATTGGAGAGAACGTTCTAACATCACGTGCATAAAAAAACTCACGCTGGGGCGACCGTTAGAGATATTTGGAACTCACGCATGAAAGGGTTAACGAGAGAATCACTGACATGATGTAAGCTGGTCCTTTTGTGGCAGGGCTGAAATGCAGTGGAAATTTTTGGGGGGGATTCAGTTCATTTGCATGGCAAAGAGGGACTTTGCAATTAATTGCAATTCATCTGATCACTCTTCATAACATTCTGGAGTATATGCAAATTGCCATCATACAAACTGAGGTAGCAGACTTTGTGAAAATTAATATTTGTTCTCAAAACTTTTGGCCACGACTGTACAGTTGGCTACACAGAGGGCCATGAAAAGTGAAAAGCTTTAACGTCAGAGCATCGAGGATATCATGTCAAGCATATTATCTAGACATGTCAAAGATGAAATCATCCATATCTCCCACTCACCATGATAGTGTTTAAAATGGGATTCAATGGGATTTTTTGGGGGTCATTTCTTTGTTTCCCTTTTACCCAGTATGTTAAAAGATGGTTACTGAGAAAGGATGCCAAATATATTTTCTCAACACTTTTCACATGAAATTGTCAGCCACCACAGAGGATAGGTTATTTTATGTCTCTTTCAGAGGAAAAGGTCAGAAATATTGCTGGATATAGAGTTTACACAGAACAAAATGTAACAGTTTCTTTCTTCAACTGTCTTTCTCATGTCATGAGGTCACCACCTTCTCCTAGAGCACTCTTGGGAAATCAACAATGCAAAAGTTCTGAGATGACACACAATGAACGGGAACATAGTCTTCCCTGCCCATCAGACAATTTTTCAGAGCTATTTATTCCTTGTCTTTTCAACTTCCACATGAAAGGTGAAAACACAATTTAGGGATGGGCATGAATGACAAATTACAATGACAATATACTACTCCAAAATACCCCAAAGACCAATGTATCAAAATCAAATAAAGCATACTTCTGCAGAGTATTGTATTTAATTAACATACATGTATTTTCTTTTTTAGAATGCAAAAATACATTTGCAAGTAGCCAGCCGAAAAGCAACAACATTCTCATTAACGTTACAGAAACGTCTTACTTACTATGACTGGATATGTTGTTGTTCATCTACCTAAGTTGAATGCACTGTTACTCTCTCTGCGAAATGACCAAAATGTAAAGGTATATGTGAAAATGAACAACTGCAAAGCACACTGGGAACTGTCATTGGCCTAGTTTAGCGGTCATTAGAGTAATACTCAGCATGCTTTGAAATTATAATTGTTTAGATATACAGTGCATTTGGAAAGTATTCAGAGCACTTTAATTTTTCCACATTTTGTTATGTTTCAGCCTTTTTCTAAAATGGATAAAAAAATGTTTTTTAAATCCTAATCAATCTACACACAATACCCCATAATGACAAAGGATTAAAAAAAAAAGTATATCAAATTTACATAACTATTCAGACCCTTTACTCTGTACTTTGTTGAAGCACCTTTGGCAGTGATTACAGCCTGAAATCTTCTTGGGTATGACGCTACAAGCTTTGCACACCTGTATTTGGGGAGCTTTCCCATTCTTCTCTGCAGAGCCTCTCAAGCTCTGTCAGGTTGGATGGGGAGTGTCGCTGCACAGCTTTTTTAAGGTCTTTCCAGAGATGTTATATCGTGTTCAATTACAGGCTCTGGCTGGGCCACTTTAGGACATTCAGAGACTTATCCCGAAGTCACTCTTGCATTGTCTGTGTGCTTATGGTTGTTGTCCTGTTGGAAGGTGAACCTTCACCCCAGTCTGAGATCCTGAGCACTCTGGAGCAGGTTTTCATCAAGGATCTCTCTGTACTTTTCTCCATTCATCTTTCCCTCAATCCTGACTAGTCTCCCAGTCCCTGAGACTAAAAAACATCCCCATAGCATGATGCTGCCACCAACATGCTTCACCATAGGGATGGTGCCAGGTTTCCTCCAAACATGATGCTTGCCATTCAGGAACAAAGAGTTCTAAAAGGTGCCTTTTGGCAACCTCCAAGCTGGCCGTCATGTGCTTTTAACTGAGGAGTGGCTTCCGTCTGACCATTCTATCATAAAGGCCTGATAGGTGGAGTGCTGTAGAGATGGTTGTCCTTCTGGAAGGTTATCCTATCTCCATAGAGGAACTCTGGAGCTCTGTCAGATTGACCATCGGGTTCTTGCTCACCTCCCTGACCAAGGCCTCTCCTCCTAATGCTGGTGGCCAGCTCTAGGGTGTTCCAAACTTCTTCCATTTAAGAATGATGGAGGCCACTGTCTCTTGGGGATCTTCAATGCTGCAGAAATGTTTTGTCACCTTCCCCCGATCTGTGCCTCGACACAATCCTGTCTCGGAGCTCTACGTACAATTCCTTCGACCTCATGGCTTAGTTTTTGCTCTGACATGCAATGTCTATGTGGGACTTTATATGTGCCTTTCCAAATCATGTCCAATCAATTGTATTTACCATAGGTGGACTTCAATCAAGTTGTAGAAACATCTCAAGGATCATCAATGGACACAGGATGCACCTGAGCTCAATTTCAAGTCTCATAGCAAAGGGTCTGAATACTTATACATTTGCAAAAATTTCAAAAAATCAGTTTTCGCTTTGTCATTAGGCGGTATTGTGGGTAGATTGACGATATAAAAAGTAATTGAATCCATTTCAGAATAAGGCTATATTGTAACAAAATGTTGAAAAAGGAAAGGGGTCTGAATACTTTCCAAATGTACTGTTCATTCTTGAAAAGATGAGCAAAAAATGACTGTATAAAATAAATAATTCAAATACTGAGTTACATTGTATGTTCCAAAAATATATATTTTATACTAATACAATTGCTCAGAGAAAGAGATTTGGTTTAACAAGTAATATATCTTAAGATATTTTTTTTAAATCGATAACTTTCAATACTTCACCTTGCGACGATAACTGCACTGAGCTGTTGTATGAGTTGGAGAACACATTGGGAGGGAGCTTAGACCATTCCCCAATACACAATCCTTCTCCATACAAAATCCTTCTAGATCCTTGGTATCCCTCGTCTGCGCTTATGGACTTCCTTCTGTAATTCAAACCACCAGTTTTTATTGGGTTTGAAGTTCTGAGACTGAGATGGCCATTACAAAATGTTGATGTTGTGGCCAATTAACCACTTCTGTGTGGATTTTGATTTGTGCTTGGGGATATACAAAAATGTATTACTTGTTAAACAAAATCTCGTACAATTGCATTAGTATAAAATAATATAATACAAAAAAATGTTTGCATACAATATAGCTCAGTATTTTAATTATTTATTATTGCTGAAAGTATTCCTCTGCTACCTTAACTTTAGGTTATAGCCAGTTCAG
Organism: Salmo trutta; assembly: GCF_901001165.1. NCBI lineage: Eukaryota > Metazoa > Chordata > Actinopteri > Salmoniformes > Salmonidae > Salmo > Salmo trutta. The sequence goes on from NC_042988.1 coordinate 7,149,790, forward strand.
CAGTTTATGTTGCAGAAATATAGTATATCTGTGCAAAAACGGTGGCAGGTAGCCTAGTGGTTAGAGCGTTGGGCCAGTAACCGAAAGGTTGCTAGATTGAATCCCTGAGCTGACAAGGTAAAAATCTGGTGTTCTGTCCCTGAACAAGGTAGTTAACCCACTGTTCCTAGGCTGTCATTGTAAATAAGAATTAGTTCTTAAGTGACTTGCCTAGTTAAATAAAGGTAAAAAAACAAAAACAACGCTGATGAAGCTACAGTATTGATGTTGTCTCCCTTGAATAAGCCTGCTAATTGGATGGAAGCCATTTTCAACTAATGCAATAAGCAATTTTCTTCTTCCTTTAAGGATCAAATTAGCTTGTGTGCAATTAACTATTTGTGGCAGTTGGACCAACGAGAGATGGTTCAGTAACACCCACGTGCATGCAGTCATGGGTGCACGCACACGCACACACACACACACACACACACACACACACACACACACACACACACACACACACACACACACACACACACACACACACACACACACACACACACACACACACACACACAGTGCCCAGTTCTTTAATTAGCCATAAGTGCTTTTGAAGGGATATCGAAGGATGAGATGCACATTAGCCACTACTTGGTTTCAATTAAGCAGCTTAGTAAAAAGCAAGAATAATGCATGTCCTTTTTATCCATAGCCTTTATGAGCACCCTTTTGACCTACAAAGGGAAGATACTGTGGCAAATTATTATGAGCAGAGAAAAGAGGGGAACGTGATGATAGTGGCTTATGATTAAGGTCGTTGCAGTGCTGAGAAAGAACACTGAGGATGTCTAATAGACAAGCTATTAACGCAGAGAGAAATCATTGACTTTGTTTAACACAATCGTCTCAGCCCACTTCAATAAACTCTTCTAAGAACTGCTGTTTAGAAGTCAGCGCAATCAAGGGTGATGGCTGGCTGGCGTCAATAGACGTTGACATATCAAACTTGTGGGTGGGGGGAGGGGGTTGTGCAGTTCTGTTTCCATGGTGACTATTCAACAGAAAACTTCAATGGGGTTATGTACAGCAGCCCCCTCACATTACTTGCTGCTGTGTATACTTAATACATCCAGTAAGATATGAACACCCCCCATAATTGTATAGCTGGCTGTTTATTCTATAGGCTTTGTCATTTCATTCACAAAATTCAGAGCATGTTTTCCAATGGATTTGATCTTCTTTCCCACCAACGCTCACCATATATCCTGCTATCTGCAGTAGAGGATGTTTACTCCCTTCCACATGTCAAGAGAGTACTCTGTCTCTCTCTCATCTCTCCCTCTCTCTCCTTTTCTGTCTCATTCTCTCTCTCTCATCTCTCTCTCCCTCTCTCTCTCTCTGGCTCCATCCATCTCTGATATCTGTGCCCGTTAAACAGAGGGAAGCTTTGGGAAAGTATGCGGATCAAACAGTGATTAACATCTCATCTCAGATTTCATGAATCAATGTCTGTCTCCCCTTAATGGACCTCTGAAGGCCATGATTTATCAGTGCTATTACACCAACAAGTTGTTGTTGAATTGGTTGTAGTATTGAACGTCTCCCTTAAAAACTTTCCCGAAATGACTTCCATAAGTAATTCCTACATTCTAGCCTGTTTGTATTTATCCCGGATTTGCCTGGGTAGATCTCTTATCTACACAGCTTATTCTGTACTCATCACACAGTTACTAATAGCTTTCAGTGTGTGGGAGAGAGAGAGAGAGAGAGAGTGGTACTGCCTATCCTGCCTATCCATCAATCTTCACAGTAAGCCAATTATTGACAACAAAAAGCTTGATTTTACTTGAAATGGTGTGAAAAGATGATTGCAACTGTTTTAGGCTCTGTTTCTAACATCTGCAGTTTGCATGAGTCATGGTTTATTAATTGAGCAATAAACTTGTCAAATTGCATTACGCCAGTCAGCGGTGAAGTGAATCACTGGAACGTGTGTGTGGGATGACTCGCTCACATGAATGAATGCAAGGAATAATTATTGGTGCGTCAGCACAGCATTTCGGTGAGTGAACACTGGGTTTAACACCCCTACTTTTACAATCATTAATGACCACAGAGAGTCAGGACACCTGTTCAATGTCCCATCAGAAAGAAAGCACCCTACACAGGGCAATGTCCCCAATTACTGTCCTATTGGGGATATTTACTTTTAGACCAGAGGAAAGAGTGCCTCCTACTGGCCCTCCAACACTACTTCTAGCAGCATCTGGTCCCCCATCCATGACCAACCCTGCTTAGCTTCAGAGGGATGCAGGATGGTATGCTGTTGACAATTGTTATGGTAGTTGGTTTAGAGGCAACAGTACCACCAGTGCACTGAAGAGTGGCACCTTTCTCTAGTAGTTGTGTGATATTTGAGTTCTTGATAGAATTTGAGACCAGTGTGAAGGGTATACTCTGAGAGCTACAGTAGGGTGACTAGCTGGAGGACAACTCTGACTCTGACCACTCTTCAGTTGCGTTCAGTCAGCCGCACTGACCCCGTCTGTTAAAATAGAGGGCATTGACCTCTGCTACTGTACAGAAAACCATCATGAGATGGGACTTGGTCTTGGGAGATGGGTGATCTATTAGATTGCCCATTGAATACATACAGTACTGTGAAATGATTGTTTACTGAGATGGAAAAGCAAATTCAATACTGTGTATCTCTATGGGTTTTTCGAGGTATCAGAGAGATCACAGGGATCCGTTTGTACTGTATTGGCTCTGAGCCTGTATAGGTTGCAGGGCATGTTATCTCATTGGCCGGGTCTTTTGACATATTATCTACCCATACAGGGGCTCACTGAACCTGAAAGCTCCCTGAACCAAGGGCATAGGAACACTAGGGTCCTGCAGTCTCTCTGGAATGATGGCCTGAGTCCCAAATGGCACCCTATGTAGTGCACTAGTTTTGCCCATAGGGTTCTGGTCAAAGTAGTGCACTATGTAGGGAATAGGGTGCCGCCTCTCTAATTATAACTATTTATAATGGATGGACTGTCACAAGCCATGTCCAGAGCCTGTTTCCTGTTAGGGGAGGATGTTATGGTAATGTTTGTGGAGCGTGGACACAGTCATCACGAGTGAGTACGTCCCTGGGGAATTCCTCTATTATAGAATAATTCTGAAGATGGATTGTAGGACTTGTGTTATCAATGTAGTATCACACGTGCTGTGTGTGCTGTCTGTGTGACCTACCCTCCAACTAGCAGACGGCATGTCCTCATAGTCCTCACAGTGCTCACAGCGCTCACAGTGTGTGGACATGCGGTCCATTGGTTAGAGGGTTAGTGGGTGTGTGTGTGCATGTGTGTATGCGTGCTAAGTGCTTGGATGTGTGTCTGTGTGTGTCTTTCTCTGAACATAACAACCGTTTGTGTTGAAATCATGTTCTTGGGCCAACTTGTTTTATGTCAGTGGATGGCAGCCACAGTGGCAGTTAGGGGGAACAGACTGAAGGCCTAAGAGACAGGCCTTTAGGAGCTGTGAAAATGCATCGTAAATATCAACCATCATATCAACATTACACGGCCTACTAGCAAGGCCAAGTCTCACATACTGAACATGAACATGGACTCCCACCAAAATGGGATATGAATCCACCAAAGATACAGGATGAATCATGGAAACAGTTAGCAGTGTTTTGAGGATGAAATGGGTTGTGTGTTTGAGCCACTACAGTGTGCTGTGTGACCTCTATATTCCGGCTCAGGACTTGAGGATGATCTAAGATGAAATGAAAGAACGGTCTGTCCATTCATGTGAAACTGCCTCTGACTTCATCACATTATTAAAAAACAGCCCAAACTGCCTGTACTTTAGGAATATTTTAATATATATTCATGTTTTATTGACATAGATAGCGTACTCTATCCAACTGTCCTTTGATCTAAGTTCAATGAGGGGAAAAGAGAAGGTAGACGGGAATGGAATTATGTTTGGAAGGAACTGTTTGACAGTCATGAGTGCTAGGTTTCCTTCATGATGAGATGCGGTGTGGCCCTGGCTCAAACGAAACATGCTCCATGGGTGCCATGTACCCTGCACTTTTTGAATAATGCAACTGTACATCAAAGCATACGCCGGAGAGAAAAAGGGAATATTTCCATGTAAACTCAGCAAAAAAAAGAAACGTCCTCTCACTGTCAACTGCGTTTATTTTCAGCAAACTTAACATGTGTCACTTCCTGACCAGTATAGGGGTTATTTGTTATTGTAGTTTGGTCAGGACGTGGCAGGGGGTGTTTGATTTATGTGGCTCAGGGTGTGTTTTGTGTATGTGTTTAGGTAGAGGGGTATTTGATTTATTAGCCCGGGGTTTGTTAGATTGTTCTATGTTCTATCTAGTCTTGTGTTTTTCTATGTTTAGTTAATTGGGGTTGGACCTTCAATTGGAGGCAGCTGGTTATTGTTGCCTCTGATTGAGGGTCCTATAATTAGGAGTTTGTTTTCATGTTTTTTTTGTAGGAGATTGTTCTTGTTTAGCCTGACAAGACTGTCAAGTTCATTTTGTTTTGTACACGTTATATGTGTTTTTCCTTCTTGAGTGAGTGTACATTTGAGTGTACATTTTCCCGCTGCGTCTTGGTCTCTACCCTACGACAACATGTGTAAATATTTGTATGAACATAACAAGATTCAACAACTGAGACATAAACTGAACAAGTTCCACAGACATGGAATAATGTGTCCGTGAACAAAGGGGGGATCAAAATAAAAAGTAACAGTCAGTATCTGGTGTGGCCACCAGCTGCATTAAGTACTGCACCAGATTTACCAGTTCTTGCTTTGAGATGTTACCTTACTCTTCCACCAAGGCACCTGCAAGTTCCCGGACATTTCTCGGGGGAATGGCCCTAGCCCTCACCCTCCGATCCAACAAGACATGTTCAATGGGATTGAGATCCGGGCTCTTAACTGGCCATGGCAGAACACTGACATTCCTGTCTTGCAGGAAATCACGCACAGAACGAGCAGTATGGCTGGTGGCGTTGTCATGCTGGAGGGTCATGTCAGGATGAGCCTGCAGGAAGGTTACCACATGAGGGAGGAGGATGTCTTCCCTGTAACGCACAGCATTGATATTGCCTGCAATGACAACAAGCTCAGTCCGATGATGCTGTGCCACACCACCCCAGACCATGATGGACCCTCCACCTCCAAATCTATCCCGCTCCAGAGTACAGGCCTCGGTGTAATGCTCATTCCTTCGACGATAAACACAAATCCGACCATCACCCCTGGTGAGACAAAACCACAACTTGTCAGTGAAGAGCACATTTGCCAGTCCTGTCTGGTCCAGCGATGGTGGGTTTGTGCCCATAGGTGACGTTGTTGCCGGGGATGTCTGGTGAGGACCTGAATTACAACAGGCCTACAAGCTCTCAGTCCAGCCTCTCTCAGCCTATTGCGGACAGTCTGAGCACTGATGGAGGGATTGTGCATTCCTGGTGTAACTCGGGCAGTTGTTGTTGCCATCCTGTACCTGTCCCGCAGGTGTGATGTTCAGATGTACCGATCCTGTGCCGGTGCTGCTACACGTGGTCTGCCACTGCGAGGACGATCCGCTGTCCATCCTGTCTCCCTGTAGCGCTGTTTTAGGCGTCTCACAGTACGGACATTGCAATTTATTGCCCTGGCCACATCTGCAGTCCTCATGCCTCCTTGCAGCATGCCTAAGGCACATTTATGCAGATGAGCATTTCATTTGGTGTTTTGCTGAGTCAGTAGAAAGGCCTCTTTAGTGTCCTAAGTTTTCATAACTGTGACCTTAATTGCCTATCGTCTGTAAGCTGTTAGTGTCTTAACGACCGTTCCACAGGTGCATGTTCATTAATTGTTTATGTTTCATTGAACAAGCATGGGAAACAGTGTTTAAACCCTTTACAATGAAGATCTGTGAAGTTATTTGGATTTTTACTAATTATCTTTGAAAGACAGGGTCCTGAAAAAGGGACGTTTCTTTTTTTGCTGAGTTTATATACACTGCTCAAAAAAATAAAGGGAACACTTAAACAACACAATGTAACTCCAAGTCAATCACACTTCTGTGAAATCAAACTGTCCACTTAGGAAGCAACACTGATTGACAATACATTTCACATGCTGTTGTGCAAATGGAATAGACAACAGGTGGAAATTATAGGCAATTAGCAAGACACCTCCAATAAAGGAGTGGTTCTGCAGGTGGGGACCACAGACCACTTCTCAGTTCCTATGCTTCCTGGCTGATGTTTTGGTCACTTTTGAATGCTGGCGGTGCTTTTACTCTAGTGGTAGCATGAGACGGAGTCTACAACCCACACAAGTGGCTCAGGTAGTGCAGCTCATCCAGGATGGCACATCAATGCGAGCTGTGGCATGAAGGTTTGCTGTGTCTGTCAACGTAGTGTCCAGAGCATGGAGGCGCTACGCGGAGACAGAACAGTATATCAGGAGACGTGGAGGAGGCCGTAGGAGGGCAACAACCCAGCAGCAGGACCGCTACCTCCGCCTTTGTGCAAGGAGGAGCAGGAGGAGCACAGCCAGAGCCCTGCAAAATGACCTCCAGCAGGCCACAAATGTGCATGTCTCTGCTCAAACGGTCAGAAACAGACTCCATGAGGGTGGTATGAGGGCCCGACGTCCACAGGTGGGGGTTGTGCTTACAGCTCAACACCGTGCAGTACGTTTTGCACACCAAGATTGGCAAATTCGCCACTGGCGCCCTGTGCTCTTCACAGATGAAAGCAGGTTCACACTGAGCACGTGACAGACGTGACAGAGTCTGGAGACGCCGTGGAGAACATCATGTCTCGCTCCATCCACCAACGCCACGTTGCACCACAGACTGTCCAGGAGTTGGCGGATGCTTTAGTCCAGGTCTGGGAGGAGATCCCTCAGGAGACCATCCGCCACCTCATCAGGAGCATGCCCAGGCATTGTAGGGAGGTCATACAGGCACGTGGAGGCCACACACACTACTGAGCCTCATTTTGACTTGTTTTAAGGACATTACATCAAAGTTGGATCAGCCTGTAGTGTGGTTTTCCACTTTAATTTTGAGTGTGACTCCAAATCCAGACCTCCATGGGTTGATAAATTGGATTTCCATTGATTCTTTTTGTGTGATTTTATTGTCAGCACATTCAACTATGTAAAGAAAAAAGTATTTAATAAGATTATTTCTTTCATTCAGATCTAGGATGTGTTGTTTAAGTGTTCCCTTTATTTTTTTTAACAGTATATTATGTATAGTATAAAATGAAGTGTTGTGCAAATGTAAGGGGAGAGGGGTGGGTGAGGGATCGGGGAATGGGGTGTAAGCAATGGTTGGTTACAGTGGCAAGCATCATGTTTACAGATATTAATCAAAGACGATTCTTCTTTTTTCTCTTGTATTCCACCTTGTCAGATTGTTGAAATAATTTCACTAGTGTTGCGTCTTGTGTGCCTAATTGTCTATGTTGACTGGTAGCACGTTTTAAAAGTAATGGAGGACAGAATACAAAGAAGATAATTACAAGACTTTTATGACATTGAGTCTCTATTTCTTTCTTTGTTGTCACCATTGATCCAACACTTATCCATCGTCATGTCAAACCTGAATAGGACTATACATGAATTGTAAATGGAATATGGTTTTATTCATGTGTTTTCTGTATATTTTAGTGGTGTATTAATATATGATTTTCCTCTTGTGTTTCAGCACGTACGTTGGCACTGTGGAATCTGACCCTCACGCCCAGCAATGTCACTGCCGGTGAGTACAGTAGAAATGTTCATGTGGTCCCAAAGTATAAGTGTGTTTTGCCTGGTATCAGTTTATGCGTCACTTTTTTATGCTTTTGCAAAATATATGATTCACGGTATGTAACACAAAAGAGCTGCATTCATTTTGATACAGAGAAAACATGTGTCTAGGGCTAGTTTTGTTACTCAACTGACAAAGGGCTGCACTTATGCACAGCAGCATCTTAGACATTAATCAACCTTCAGGGTCTGAAGGTATGTGTAAAAAAAGTGTTGGTAATGCCAGGCCATGCAATGTGTGTTAGTTTAGTTTGAATTTAAGGACCTTTTCATTTTCAATCAGAATCCATTTTGTTACATTTTTCTTTCAATTTTTGTAAAGAGAATAACAACAAATAAATGGAATAACACGTTCCAACTTGAATCAGACTCTGGACATTGGATTTGTATGAGTCAGAACTATACAAATCAAATAAATCCAATTTTATTGGTCACATTCAAATATTTAGCAGACGTTATTGCGGGTGTAGCGAAATGCTTGTTTTCATACTTCCACCACTCTCCATTGTAGCTAAATTGTTAGGATGGAAATTGCATTGGGACAATTATATTAGACAATTTAGCCACTACACTTTATTTTATGGTCCTATTTTTTTTCTATATTCGGTTTACTGTTTAAAGTTAATGTCACATCCCGCTGTGCTCTACCCAAAAAGAAAGATACATTTGACCCCCATGAAATGAAGGGGAGGATTTTCTCTAAGCCAATCACTAGGGCTTTTCTTTGGCAGCCCATGATGCATTGCTGCCTGTAGTTGTAAAAGTTGTGCAGGACAAATTAGAGTCCCCTTTGTTTGATTAATAAGTAACACATTTTTCTACCAAAGCCCAGAGTAATGTTATCAGCCGTATGAGGGCTGCCTGCTTGCCACCTCCAATCTGACGTGCTCTAATTAATTTTAAACTGCCTGCAGCTCCACAACTTTGCATTTTATCTCCATTTTAGTTTATCAGAATCGTGTTTGGGGTTGTGCTGGGTTTTCAAATCCCTCCAGCGTCTCTACCTCTCTCATTTACATAGTGAGACTTGGATGTCTTCACTGAAGTTTTAAATCTTTGGGGAGAAAAAAAACATTGGAAAGTCTTCTCTCCTTACGACTCATCAAATCAGTAGCATATGTAGTCCGACAACGCTAAATGTACCCAAACAGACACCTCCTATTTTGCTTATGTGTTCTCTTCTCTTACTCCATCTATTTATCCATCCATAACCCTTTACGGAAAAACCACATCATTTCATGTGAAATCATGGTTTTGTAAAACTTTAAATGTGATGATATGTGGATTTTCACATGTGATCACATCCTTTCACATGTGAAACCATGTCGTTTTGGAACACGTCATGTGATGATATTTTAAATTAAGTTTCACATTTGACACATTTTCACATTTCAAAATCGAATTTGTACTTTCGTGTGAACAACTTTCACGTAAAAACTGAATTCTCACATGTGGAATAGAATTTTCACATGTTAAAATCAAATTTGCAGTTCCACATTAAGAAAAATTCACATGTGAAAATCTAACTCTCACATGTGTCGTGTCTTTGGCTATGCCGGATTAAGGAATATGACATGCTAACCTATAAAATTCTTTCTCTGTAATTAATATTACCTGATTAAGCTAATCATGTAAATGTAATTAACTAGAAAGTCGGGGCACCACGGAAGAACGTTTATAGAGCTGTTATCTTCCGAATAAACTCTTAAAATACTTAGTAATATTTTACATCGATAGCAGTCAATATTAACCCTTATCTTATTTTCAGTCTCATAATGAAAGTTGTAAATTCTTGGCTATCTTCACGAACCCTGGCTAACAAGTTGAATCAGCAATACAAAATTGGGTTTAATTATTTATTTACTAAATACCTAAACTAATCACACAGAATTACAAATACACAGAATACAAATGATGTCATACAGAAAACGTCCCGGTGGACGGAACCTGTATGATGGCTGGTTACACAAAGAAAGGGGGTTGGGCTTGAATGAAAGAGCGGGAAGACTTAGGAACAAACAAACAGCAGCTATGCTATCGTAAATACATTATCTTATGCATTACTAAATTACCGCCCATTTGGAAAAGGAAAATGCAATAAATATTTACTCTGAGCTGCGCTTCGGTATATTGGTCGTAGATGCTGGCCGGGTTGGCCAACAGATCTTCCTGTCCTTGGAAGAATGTCTCTTGTGGTAAATTGGATACGTGGTGGTATCTTCGTCTGTTTGTTAGACTGGATCCGTCGTCCGTCCTTTCCTAGCCCACGTCTACAGCGGCCGCTGCTAACTCAACGGCTAGGAAGTATCACTTCTGTAGTGAAAAAGCTCAAAGTTTATACCATTCGCCACCAAAGCTCACGCTGAGGTTGGCTTAGTTCTGTACTTGACGTGTGTCCTTCTAACGTAGAGGCTGCAGACCTCACGTACTGGAACATGTGGTTATCTTTTCGTCAAAGGCTTATATAGTGGAGAGGGGGAAGGATGTGTTTCATCGTTTATCCTGTTTGGGATAGGGGGCAGTATTGAGAATTTTGGAAAAAATATGTGCCCATTTTTAACTGCCTCCTACACCAACTCAGAAGCTAGAATATGCATATTATTGTTCAGGTTTGGATAGAAAACACTCTGAATTTTCTAAAACTGTTTGAATGGTGTCTGTGAGTATAACAGAACTCCTATGGCAGGCAAAAGCCTGACAAGGTTTCATGCAGGAAGTACCCTGTCTGACAAGGAGTCGTGCGTCTTGCATCTGTTTATTGAAAAGTAAGGATCTTAGCTGTAACGTGACAATTCCCAGGGCTCTGATAGGCTCTCAGAACCCGGGAAATACCTGAAGGTTGACGAGGCAGCCTCAGGCTGAAACACATTATCGCCTTTGGTAAGTGGCGGATCAGAGGACCTTTGAATGAGGCGCGTGCACGATTCGCTCCTGAGGAGAAATTTAATTCGGCTGTTTAGGCTCAATGCATATTCCCGGTCGGAATATTATTGCTTTTCTACGAGATAAATGGCATAAAAATTGGTTTTAAACAGCGGTTGACATGCTTCGAAGTACGGTAATGGAATTTTTAGAATTTTTTTGTCACGCCAATGCGCCATGCGCGAGACCGTGATGTAGCATTCTGATAGTGTCTAGAACTCACGAACAAAACGTCGCTGTTTGGATATAACGATGGATTATTTGGGACCAAACCAACATTTGTTATTGAAGTAGAAGTCCTGGCAGTGTATTCTGACGAAGAACAAGCAAGGTAAGAACATTTTTCTTATAGGAAATGTGATTTTGGTGGAGGCTGACCTGGGTGTGTGTCTAAATAGCTAGCCCTGTGATGCCGGGCTATATACTTAGATTATTGCAAAATGTGCTTCATCCGAAAAGCTATTTTAAAATCGGACATATCGAGTGCATAGAGGAGTAATGTATCTATAATTCTTAAAATAATTGTTATGCTTTTTGTGAACGTTTATCGTCAGTAATTTAGCAAACTGTTAGTAAATTCCCCGGAAGTTTGCGGGGGTTATGCTTTTTCTGAACGTCACATGCTAATGTAAAAAGCTGTTTTTTGATATAAATATGAACTTGATTGAACAGACATGCATGTATTGTATAACACAATGTCCTAGGTGTGTCATCTGATGAAGATCATAAAAGGTTAGTGCTGCATTTAGCTGTGGTTTGGGTTTATGTGACATGATATGCTAGCTTGAAAAATGGGTGTCTGATTATTTCTGGCTGGGCACTCTGCTGACATAATCTAATGTTTTGCTTTCGTTGTAAAGCCTTTTTGAAATCGGACAGTGTGGTTAGATTAACGAGATTCTTGTCTTTAAATAGCTGTAAAATAGTCATATGTTTGAGAAATTGAAGTAATAGTATTTCTAACGATTCCAAAATCGCGCCACTGGATTTCAGTGGCTGTTACGTAGGTGGGACGAGTTCGTCCCACATGCGCCAGAGAGGTTAAAACCCCTGTCTCTTCACAGGGGTGGGCCACTGATCAAGCAGGGCACTTTCCTTATGAAAACCCAATTCTCTCATTTGGAAGCTAAAATTACATTTAATCTCCTAACAAACAATTTCAATATCAAACATTTCATTTGCATAACAATTCTACGTGACTCTGATAACTAGAGGGTGTATACTTTCCCAGGTACAGTTTATGTCGTCCTGTCATCAGTCATAATGTCTCAGATGACAACCGAACTGACATCCATACTCATTACGTTCCAAAGCATATTTCCAACTGGCTTTATTACCAAAATATGGTTCCTTTCCCCATTTGTTTGATGTTCCCAGACTCTCTATATTTAACAGGACAGCAGTCCTTCAGGACAGAAGTCCTTCAGTAGGGTCAGAAAGAGAGGGGAAGGGAGAAAGGTATTTATGGGGGGTCATAAACCTTACCCACAGGCCAACGTCATGACACATGTTTAATTGCATTTTCACAAGTGAAAAACGTTCACGTGAAAATCGAATTTGGAGTTTTCCATATTAAAAGCATTAATTGTCACATTTATTTCACATGTTTTCACATTTCTGGTTTTGCGTTATCACAGGTTGCTTTTACATGTTGTCACGTTATCACATTAACTTCACAGAAGATCACGTGATCATATGTGAAACATGTAATTATGTGAAATTCATGTGTTTTTTCCATAAGGGTACTGAAAACTACCTAGCCCAGATATGGCTTGCCTCAATTACTATTTCAACATGGTGTTATAGCTAAACAGAGCCTACCCACCCAAGCAATCTGCCTACCTCTTCATCACAGTCTGCTGCTCTCTACGTTTCTCTCTTTCATTCCCTCTCTCTCATTCAGTTGTTGTCGCTCTCTCAACCTCGCTCCCTCTACCATTCCCTCTCATTCACTCATTCTCTCCCTCTCTCCTCCCACTCTCCCAGCTCACCTGACTAACAGACACAGCCGCCTCGCTGGTAGTGCAGCAGCTGTCACTAAAGGTTACCTGCCCAGCTGCATCCCTAGTGTGGTGGTTGCTGTTGTTGCTGTTTTGTTGTTGGTATGGTCATCATGGAAGGCCGCAGTGAGGTGTTGAGGTGTTAATCCCCTTATCTCCAGGTTCAGGTTTGCCGCTACCTGTAAGCATGTTTTCCACTAGCGTGTTGTTGCTAGTACGTTAGTGACCCACGGTGGATTACGGGTCCATAGCAGGCCACACAGATCTTTGCTTATTTTCCATGAATCGGAAATATTATTTTATCATGCTTTCATCTTTATGCACATATATTGCTATCATCTGTTGTGCTCAGGCATTGCAGTAATGAACAAACATGACAGGGGAAAACTGCAACCTAACCCTAACTGTAAGTCGCTCTGATAAGAGTGTATGCTAAATTACTAAAATGGAAATGGAAAACATCGTAAAGAGAGACAGAGACCTGAGATGCAAGCATGGTTATTGCTGAGATAATCTATATACAACGAAAGCTAACCCAGTCGCCTCCCACTATGTATCCAATGTTCCGGGTTAACATGTAATGTCTGTGCGTAATAGAATGTCAGTTTGTCATAGAGAAACTGCCTGCGTCACTGCCTTGTTGGCCACATACCCCATACACAAAATAGTGGCTAGCAAGATAGAGATAACAAAGGTTATTTTTTAATATGTGCATATCACAAGTAGCTAGTTTGCATCAACCACCATCATTTAAACAACTGCAAATGTTTTGCTTGTACATTTTGGATTGGAATTGTAATGTTCTGGCATGTCTGCCTCATTATTTGTTGGGAGATTTGTCGGTCTGAAGGCGAAACACCCCGGAAACAATAATTTTTCCCCTTATCGAACGACCAAAAGAGTCCGTCATGAATTGCAGACCCTAGTCACTGCTGTTGACAAGGGTCGGGTTTGCAAGACTATTAATCTAATTATCTTTGGGATTCTTGTAAAGCCGCTTCTGTACTTAGTAGTGTGGATAATCAATAGGAGACCGGTCACGGCTTGTGACGTTTGTGGTAACTTCTGTGATGCGGTGTATCTAAAAGGTCACTAATGTTGCCTGCCGTGTCAAAACGATCAAGAGCTTCGACAGCTCCTTTAATAGATCTTCTACACACATGCACACACACACACATCCACTTCCTTCCCAATTACAAGGTACAAATGCCATCCACCCAAGGCATAGCAGATTAACACAATCTGTTAGCATAGGTCTGCCACACAAAGATGTGAGGAAACAGAGCACCAAGGCTTTGGACAATTACACACTTTATAGAGTGAATGCATCCCCACCTTCTTCAAGCCCTGATGCAAATCAACTAGAAAGGCTCTGTTTCAGACGTGAATGAAAACCTACACTTTTCTCTGTCTACACAGTTCCAGTTACACCTCAATGCACTAATCTCTTTAGCAGACATTTCAATTCCATTCATCTGGGGTTACACATAGAGTTCTGTAGGAGATGGAACTGATTGCTTTTTCAAGTCATGTTTAACATTATTCAATATCTATTTGATTTGATTTATTAGGATCCTCATTAGCCGACGCCAGTGGTGACATCTAGTCTTGCTGCGGTTCGACACATAACAAAAAAAAAACTTTACAGACAAAAGACTTCACAATTTACATACAGTACCAGTCAAAAGTTTGGACACACCAACTCATTCCAGGGTTTCCTTTATTTTTACCAATTTATACATCGTGAATAATACTGAAGACATCAGAACTATGAAATAACAGATATGGAATCATGCAGTAACCCAAAAAGTGTTAAACAAATCAAAATATATTTTATATTTGACATTCTTCAAAGTAGCCACCCTTTGCCTTGATGACAGCTTTGCACACTCTTGGCATTCTCTCAACCAGCTTCCCCTGTAATGCTTTTTCAACAGTCTTGAAGGGTTAGGGTTAGGTGAGCACTTGTTGGCTGCTTTTCCTTCACTCTGCGGTCCAACTCATCCCAAACAATATCAGTTGGGTTGAGGTTGGGTGATTGTGGAGGCCAGGTCATCTGACGGAGCGCTCCATCACTCTCCTTCTTGGTCAAATAGCCCTTACACAGCTTGGAGGTGTGTTGGGTCATTGTCCCATTGAAAAACAAATGATAGTCCCACTAAGCACAAACCAGATGGGATGGCGTATCGCTGCAGAATGCTGTGGTTGTGTAACGTCCGTCGTTGTTAGAAGTAGAAGTGGACCAAAGCGCAGCGAGGTGAGTGTTCATGATAATTTATTACAAGAAACACTCAAAACAAGAATAACCAAAGACAACAAAACGAAAGCGAACAGTTCCGTCAGGCACAGATACTAAACAGTAAATAACCTCCCACAAAGACAGGTGGAAAACAGGCTGCCTAAGTATGCTTCCCAATCAGAGACAACGATAGACAGCTGCCTCTGATTGGGAACCACACTGGCCCAAAAACAAAGAAACAAAAAACATAGACTTCCCCACCCGAGTCACACCCTGACCTAACCAAACATAGAGAATAATAAGGATCTCTACGGTCAGGGCGTGACAGGTAGCCATGCTGGTTAAGTGTTCCTTGAATTCAAAATAAATCACTGACAGTGTCAACAGCAAAGCACCCCCACACTATCACACATCCTCCTCCATGCTTCACGGTGGGAACCACACATGTGGAGATAATCCTTTCACCTACTTTGTGTCCCACAAAGACACAATGGTTGGAACCAAAAATAAAAAATGTGGACTCATCTGACCAAAATCTAACATTTGGAATCATCAGACCAAAGGACAGATTTCCACCGGTCTAATGTCCATTGCTTGTGATTCTTGCCACAAGCATGTCTCTTCTTATTATTGGTGTCCTTTAGTAGTGGTTACTTTTCAGCAATTTCACCATAAAGGACTGATTCACGCAGTCTCAGCTGAATGGTTGATGTTAAGATGTGTCAATTACTTGAACTCTGTGAAGCATTTATTTGGGCTGCAATTTCTGAGGCTGGTAACTGTAATAAACTTATCCTCTGTAGCAGAGGTAACTCTGGTTCTTCCTTTCCTGTGGCGGTGCTCATGAGAGCTAGTTTCATCAAAGCATTTGATGGTTTTTGTGACTGTAATGAAGAAATGTTCAAAGTTCTTGAACTTTTCTGCATTGACTGACCTTCATGTCTTATAGTAATGATGGACTGTTGTTTCTCTTTGCTTATTTGAGCTCTTCTTGCCATAATATGGACGTGGTGTTTTTCAAATAGGGCTATCTTCTGTATACCACCCTTACCTTGTCACAACACAACTGATTTGCTCAAACGCATTAAGAAGGAAAGAAATTCCACAAATGTACTTTTAACAAGGCATACCTGCTATTTTAAATGTATTCCAGGTGACTACCTCATGAAGCTGGTTGAGAGAATGCCAAGAGTGTGCAAAGCTGTCATCAAGGGTAAGGGTGGCTACGTTGAAGAATCTCAAATATAAAAAATATTTTTTATTTCTTTAACACTTTTTTTGGGTACTACATGATTCCATGTGTGTTATTTCATAGTTTTTATATCATCACTATTATTCTACAATGTAGAAAATAGTAAAAATGTAGAAAAACCCTGGAATGAGTAAGTGTGTCCAAACTTTTGACTGGTACTGTACATTTAAAAACACTAACATGTAGTGTGTGTGTGTGTGTGTGTGTGTGTGTGTGTGTGTGTGTGTGTGTGTGTGTGTGTGTGTGTGTGTGTGTGTGTGTGTGTGTGTGTGTGTGTGTGTGTGTGTGCGCACGCATCAAGCAGTTACAGTTGAAATCGGAAGTTTACATACACCTTAGCCAAATACATTTAAACTCAGTTTTTCACAATTCCTGACATTTAATCCTAGTGAACATTCCCTGTCTTAGGTCAGTTAGGATCACCACTTTATTTTAAGAATGTGAAATGTCAGAATAATAGTAGAGAGAGTGATTTATTTTAGTTTTTATTTCTTTCATCACATTCCCAGTGGCTCAGAAGTTGACATACACTCAATTAGTATTTGGTAGCATTGCCTTTAAATTGTTTAACTTGCGTAAAACGTTTCCGGTTGCCTTCCACAAGCTTCCCACAATAAGTTGGGTGAATTTTGGCCAATTCCCCCTGACAGAGCTGGTGTAACTGAGTCAGGTTTGTAGGGCTCCTTGCTCGCACACACTTTTTAAGTTCTGCCCACAGATGTTCTATAGGATTGAGGTCAGGTCTTTGTGATGGCCACTCCAATACCTTGACTTTGTTGTCCTTAAGCCATTTTGACACAACTTTGGAAGTATGCTTGGGGTAATTGTCCATTTGGAAGGCCCATTTGCGACCAAGCTTTAACTTCCTGACTGATGTCTTGAGATGTTACTTCAATATATCCACATAATTTTCCTTTCTCATGAAGCCATCTATTTTGTGACGTGCACCAGTCCCTCCTGCAGCAAATCACCCCCACAGCATGATTCTGCCACCCCCGTGCTTCATGGTTGGGATGGTGTTCTTCGGCTTGCAAGCCTCCCCCTTTTTCCTCCATACATAACAATGGTCATTATGGCCAAACAGTTCTATTTTTGTTTCATCAGACCAGAGGACATTTCTCCAAAAAGTATGATTGTTGTCTCCATGTGCAGTTGCAAACCATAGTCTGGCTTTTTTTATGGTGGTTTTGGAGCAGCGGCTTCTTTCTTGCTGAGCGGCCTTTCAGGTTAAGTCGATATAGGACTCTTTTTACTGTGGATATAGATACTTTTGTGCCTGTTTCCTCCAGCATCTTCACAAGGTCCATTGCTGTTGTTCTGGGATTGATTTGCATTTTTCGCACCAAAGTACATTCATTTCTAGGAGACAGAATACGTCTCCTTCCTGAGCGGTACGATGGCTGAGTGGTCCCATGGTGTTTATACTTGCGCACTATTGTTTGTACATATGAGCGTTTGGAATTTGCTCCCAAGGATGAACCAGACTTGTGGAGGTCTACAATTTATTTTCTGAGGACTTGGCTAATTTCTTTTGATTTTCCCATGATGTCAAGCAAAGAGGCGCTGAGTTTGAAGGTAGGCCTTGAAATACATCCACAGGTACACCTCCAGTTTACTCAAATGATGTCAATTAGCTTCTAAGCTTCTAAAGCCATGACATAATTTTCTGGAATTTTCCAAGCTGTTTAAAAGGCACAGTTAACTTATTGTATGTAACTTCTGAACCACTGGAATTGTGATACAGTGAATTATAAGTGTAATAATCTGTCTGTAAACAATTGTATGAAAAATTACTTGTATCATGCACAAAGTAGATGTTCTACCGACTTGCCAAAACTATAGTTTGTTAAACAATTTAAAGGCAATGCTACCAAATACAAGCGTCCCACCTAGCCCAGAGAGGTTAACAAGAAGTTTGTGGAGTGGTTGAAAAACGAATTTTAACCTCTTGACGGTCGCCTAGGATAGGGGGCGCTACAGCGATTTTTGAAAAAAATGTGTGCCCATTTTAAACAGCCTCCTACTCAAACTCAGAAGCTAGGATATGCATATAATTAATACTTGTGGATAGAAAACACCATAAAGTTTCTAAAACTGTTTGAATGGTGTCTGTGAGTATAACAGAACTCATATGGCAGTCAAAACCCCGAGACAGATCGTAACAGGAAGTGGAATTCTGAATTGCGGACTCAACTTCATCACTTTGCCTATAAATCACACCGTGAGCAATGGTTCATTGAGCACTTCCTATTGCTTCCACTAGATGTCCCCAGTCTTTACAAAGTGGTTTGAGCCTTCTACTGTGAAAACTGACACAATGAGAGTCTGTGGAACGTGGTCACATGAGGAGGGCCATCACCATTATGACGCCGGCGCCCCTGGCTACCCTCCCCTTTCGAAACGTTTTGAAAAGACAATGCAACCGTCCCCCTTGAATGTTATTGGAGCTCTGGTTGAAAAAAGCCCTAAAGATTTATGTTATACAACGTTTGACATGTTTGAACGAACCTAAATAAAAAAAATGCATTTTGTTGAAAGAGGAGTCCTGCGCACGACGGAACTTTTGGAGCAGCCTTCAGAATGCGCTAACAAGAACAGGCTATTGGAACATAAAGGATTAACTTTTTCGAACGAAAATACATTTGTTGTGGACCTGGGATTCCTGGAAGTGCCTTCTGATGAAGATAATCAAAGGTAAGGGATTATTGACAATAGTATACAAGAGTAGATTTGATATGCGATTGTTCCAAGATGGCGCTGACCTGTAACGGTAGCCTGTTTTTCTGAGTATCGCATCCCCTTTTATCGCAAAGTGTGATTACCCAGTAAAGTTATTTTTAAATCTGGCGTTACAGGTGCTTTCAAGAGATATTCATCTATAAATCTTAGAATGACAATATTACATTTAAAAACATTTTCGAATAGTAATTTAGTAAATTGTAGAGCTGTTTCACCGGATGCATTTGAGGGAAAATAGTTAGTCATCGTCACTCGCCGATGTCAAATGCTGTTTTTATATATAAATATGAACTTTATCGAACAAAAGAATGCATGTATTGTGTAACATGATGTCCTAGGAGTGTCATCTGATGAAGATTGTCAAAGGTTAGTGCTGCATTTAGCTGTTTTTTGGTTATTTGTGATGCATGTGGTTCGTCGGAAAATGGCTATGTGGCTACTTTTACGATATACTCCTCTAACATAATCTAATGTTTTGCTTTTGCTGTAAAGCCTTTTTGAAATTGGACAACGTGGTTCAATTCAGGAGAGGTGTATCTATAAAACGATATAACATAGTCCTATATTTGAAAAAGAAAAATATAAAATTTTGTTATGCTAATGGCGATAGGATTTTTCGCTGGATGTCCGTCCCGTCCAGAGGTTAATGACTCCAACCTACGTGTATGTAAACTTCAGACTTCATCTTTACACATATCAGTACATACACACAACAAGTAGGTCACTTGGGGGAGAGGCGTTGTGTCGTGAGGTGTTGCTTCATTTGTTTTTGGAAACCAGGTTTGCTGTTCACTAGTGCTATATACGATGGAAGGGAGTTCCATGAACTCATGGCTCTGTATAATACTGTACATTTCCTTTAATTTGTTCTGCATCTGGACCACTCTATTCTGGGCCAGCTGCAGCTTAACTAGGTATGTCTTTACAGCACTTAACCCTATGACTGTGTAAGGGTCCTGTGTGTAGCTGGTGTAGAGAGTCAGGCGCAGGACAGCAGATATGAGTAATCAATGTAATTTACTCAAAAAGACAAATTTACAAAGTAACATCACGAGCCCACAAAGACGGACCGAATTACAATAAACAATCACTCACAAACACAATATGGGGAACAGAGGGTTAAATTATAAACAAGTAATTGGTTGAGTGAAGACAAAGACAGAACAAATGGAAAATGAAAAGTGGATTGGCGGTGGCTAGAAAGCCGGTGACGTCGACCGCCGAACACCGCCCAAACAAGGAGATTGACCGACTTCGGTGGAAGTCGTGACAGTACCCCCCCTCAGCCGCGCGCCAACATTGACCTCGGGGAAGACCCGGAGGACGAGGCGCAGGGCGATCCGGATGGAGATGATGGAAATCCCACAGCAACCAAGGGACCAGGACGTCCTCCACCGGCACCCAGCATCTCTCCTCCGGACAGTACCCCTCCCACTCTACGAGGTACTGAAGGCCCCTTGCCTGACGCCTCGAGTCCAGGATGGCTCGAACAGCATACACCGGGGCCCCCTCGATGTCCACAGGGGGCGGAGGAACCTCCCGCACCTCAGCTTCCTGGAGTGGACCAGCCACCACCGGCCTGAGGAGAGACACATGGAACGAGGGATTAATAAGATAATCTGGGGGAAGCTGTAACCTGTAGCATACCTTGTTCAGTCTCCTCAGGACTTTAAATGGCCCCACAAACCGCCGTCCCAGCTTCCGGCAGGGCAAGCGGAGGGTCAGGTTTCGGGTCGAGAGCCAGACCTGGTCCCCCGGTGCGAACACCGGGGCCTCGCTGCGGTGGGGGTCGGCGCTCGCTTTTTGCCTCCTCACGGCCCGTTGTAGGTGCACATGGGCGGCGTCCCAGGTCTCCTCCTAGCGCTTAAACCATTCGTCAACCGCAGCAGCTTCGATCTGGCTCTGATGCCAAGGTGCCAGAACCGGCTGATACCCCAGTACGCACTGGAAAGGAGAAAGGTTAGTGGAGGAGTGGCGGAGTGAGTTTTGGGCCATCTCTGCCCAGGGGATGAACGCCGCCCACTCCCCCGGCCGGTCCTGGCAATATGACCACAGAAACCTACCGACATCCTGGTTTACTCTCTCCACCTGCCCATTACTCTCGGGGTGAATACCTGAGGTGAGGCTGACAGAGACCCCCAGACGTTCCATGAATGCTCTCCAGACCCTGGACGTGAACTGGGGACCCCAATCAGAAAATATGTCCTCAGGCACCCTGTAGTGCCGGAAGACATGTGTGAACAGGGCCTCTGCAGTCTGTAGGGTTGTAGGGAGCCTGGGAAAAGGGAGGAGATGGCAGGACTTAGAAAACCAATCCACAATGACCAGGATCGTGGTGTTGCCCTGTGAGGGAGGAAGATCCGTCAGGAAGTCCACCGACAGGTTTGACCATGGCCGTTGTGGAACTGGTAGGGGTTGTAATTTCCCTCTGGGCAGGTGCCTGGGAGCCTTGCACTGGGCGCACACCGAGCAGGAGGAAACATAAACCCTCACGTCCTTGGCCAAGGTGGGCCACCAATACTTCCCACTAAGGCAATGCACCGTCCGACCGATGCCAGGATGACCAGAGGAGGGTGACGTATGGGCCCAATAGATCAAACGGTCGCGGACAGCAGACGGAACGTACAGGCGCCCAGCTGGACACTGGGGGGGAGTGGGCTCTGTGCGTAACGCCCGCTCGATATCCGCGTCCAGCTCCCTCACCACCGGTGCCACCAGGCAAGAGGCCGGAAGTATAGGAGTGTGATCCATGGACCGGTCCTCTGTGTCATACATCCGGGACTGTGCGTCTGCCTTAGTGTTCTGGGAACCTGGTCTGTAGGATAGAGTGAAAACAAAATGGGTAAAGAACATAGCCCATCTTGCCTGGCGAGGGTTCAGTCTCCTCGCCGTCCAGATGTGCTCCAGATTGCGGTGGTCAGTCCAGATGAGAAAAGGGTGTTTAGCCCCCTCAAGCCAATGTCTCCACACCTTCAGAGCCTTGACAACAGCCAACAGCTCCCCCACATCATAGTTTCGCTCCGCCAGGCTGAGCTTCTTCGAAAAGAGAGCACGGGGCGGAGCTTTGGTGACGTGGCCGAGCGCTGAGAGAGCACTGCTTCTATCCCAGCCTCGGACGCGTCCACCTCCACTATGAACGCCAAAGAGGGATCCGGATGAGCCAGCACGGAAGCTGAGGTAAACAGAGCCTTCAGTTGACCAAAAGCCCTGTCCGCCTCAGCTGACCACTGCACCGGTCCCCCCTTCAGCAGTGAGGTAATGGGAGCTACTACCTGACCAAAACCCCGGATAAACCTCCGGTAGTAGTTGGCAAACCCTAGAAACCGCTGCACTTCCTTTACCACGGTGGGAGTCGGCCAATTACGCAAGGCTGAAATGCAGTCACTCTCCATCTCCACCCCTGACGTAGAAATGCGGTACCCTAGGAAGGAGACGGACTGTTGGAAGAACAGACATTTCTCAGCCTTGACGTACAGGTCATGCTCCAACAGTCGACCAAGCACCCTGCGCACCAGGGACACATGCTCGGCGCGTGTAGCGGAGTATATCAGAATGTCGTCGATATACACCACTACACCCTGCCAGTGCATGTCCTGGGAAAATCTCGTCAACAAAAGCTTGGAATGGAGCATTCATCAACCCGTACGGCATGACGAGGTACTCATAGTGCCCTGAGGTGGTACTAAATGCCGTCTTCCACTCGTCCCCCCCAGATACACACCAGGTTGTAAGCGCTCCTGAGATCCAATTTTGTGAAGAAGCGCGCATTGACTCGATCTCACTGGCGATGACAGGCAGCGGGTAGCTGTACCTCACAGTGATCAGATTGATACCTCGATAGTCAATACACCGGCGCAGACCCCCATCCTTCTTCTTCACAAAAAATAAACTTGAGGAGGCATGTGAAGTGGAAGGCTGAATGTATCCCTGCCCCAGGGATTCGGAGACATATGTTTCCATAGCCACCGTCTCCTCCTGTGACAGAGGATACACGTGACTCCTGGGAAGTGCTGCGTCTACCAGGAGATTTATTGCACAATCCCCCCGTCGACGATGTGGGAATTTAGTCGCCTTCTTCTTACAGAAGGCAAGAGCCAAATCTGCATATTCTGAGTGGATGCGCACTGTGGAGACCTGGTCTGGACTTTCCACCATAGTCACACCGATGGAAACCCCCACACACCTCGCTGAGCACTCTCGTGACCACCCCTTGAGAGCCCTCTGTTGCCACGAAATAGTGGGGTCATGACAGACCAACCAGGGTAAGTCCAGCACCACGGGAAATGCAGGAGTGACAAAAATGTTAAAAAAAAGACATCACTTTCCCCATCTTTACAACCATTGAATCTATATGTTTTGACCATGACAGTTTACAATCTAAGATAACACCAAGTGCAACACCTGTCATTCCCAGATTCAGCTGAGGTCTAGAACTTAGGGAATGATTTGTACCAAATGTAATGCTCTTCGTTTTAGAGAGCTTCAGGGCCAGTTTATTACTGGCCACCCATTCCAAAACAGACTGCAGCTCTTTGTTAAGGATTTTCGTGACTTCATTAGCTGTGGTTGCTGATGCATATATGGTTGAATCATCAGCATACATGGACTCACATTCTTTGTTTAATGCCAGTGGCAGGTCATTGGTAAAAATAGAAAAGAATAGAGGGCCTAGAGAGCTGCCCTGTGTTACACCACACTTGACATGTTTGACATTAGAGAAGCTTCCATTTAAAGGAAACCCTCTGAGTTCCATTAGATAGATAGTTCTGACTATGGCAGAGGTTGAAAAGCCATAACACATGCGTTTTCCCAACAACAGGTTATGGTCAACAATACGAAAGGCTGCACTGAAATCTAACAGTACAACTCCCACAATCTTCTTATTATCAATTTATTTTGACCAATCATCATTCATTTGTGTCAGTGCAGTACATGTTGAGGGCCCTTCTCTATAAGCATGCGGAAAGTCTGTTGTTAATTTGTTTGCAGAGAAATAGCATTGTATTTGGTCAAACTCCATTTTCTGCAACAGTTTGCTAAGAACCGACAGCAAGGTGACAGGCCGCTTTACCACTCTTGCGTAACGGAATGACTTTGGCTTCCCTCCAGGCCTGAGGACAATACTTTCCTCTAGGCTCAGATTCAAGATATGATGGATAGGAAAGGCTATAGAGTCAGCTACCATCCTCGATGCCAGGAGGTTTGTCATTATTGATCGTTAACAATCATTTTTCCACCTTTCCCATACTAACTTTACAAATTTCAAACTTGCAATGCTTTTCTTTCATTATTAGTTTTTTTTATGCATCAGTACGATGTATTTCCTGCCTAAGTTTGCCCACTTTGCCAATGAAGAAATCTTTAACCTCTCTGGCGCATGTGGGACGAACTCGTCCCACCTACGTAACAGCCACTGAAATCCAGTGGCGCGATTTTTGAATCGTTAGAAATACTATTACTTCAATTTCTCAAACATATGACTATTTTACAGCTATTTAAAGACAAGAATCTCGTTAATCTAACCACACTGTCCGATTTCAAAAAGGCTTTACAACGAAAGCAAAACATTAGATTATGTCAGCAGAGTGCCCAGCCAGAAATAATCACACACCCATTTTTCAAGCTAGCATATCATGTCACATAAACCCAAACCACAGCTAAATGCAGCACTAACCTTTTATGATCTTCATCAGATGACACACCTAGGACATTGTGTTATACAATACATGCATGTCTGTTCAATCAAGTTCATATTTATATCAAAAAACCAGCTTTTTACATTAGCATGTGACGTTCAGAAAAAGCATAACCCCCGCAAACTTCCGGGGAATTTACTAACAGTTTGCTAAATTACTGACGATAAACGTTCACAAAAAGCATAACAATTATTTTAAGAATTATAGATACATTACTCCTCTATGCACTCGATATGTCCGATTTTAAAATAGCTTTTCGGATGAAGCACATTTTGCAATAATCTAAGTACATAGCCCGGCATCACAGGGCTAGCTATTTAGACACACACCCAGGTCAGCCTCCACCAAAATCACATTTCCTATAAGAAAAATGTTCTTACCTTGCTTGTTCTTCGTCAGAATACACTGCCAGGACTTCTACTTCAATAACAAATGTTGGTTTGGTCCCAAATAATCCATCGTTATATCCAAACAGCGACGTTTTGTTCGTGAGTTCTAGACACTATCAGAATGCTTCATCACGGTGTCGCGCATGGTGCATTGGCGTGACAAAAAATGTCTAAATATTCCATTACCGTACTTCGAAGCATGTCAACCGCTGTTTAAAACCAATTTTTATGCCATTTACCTCGTAGAAAAGTGATAATATTCCGACCGGGATATGCATTGAGCCTAAACAGCCGAATAAAATTTCTCCTCAGGAGCGAATCGTGCACGCGCCTCATTCAAAGGTCCTCTGAGCTGCCACTTGCCAAAGCCGATAATGTGTTTCAGCCTGAGGCTGCCTCGTTAACCTTCAGTTATTTCCCGGGTTCTGAGAGCCTATCGGAGCCCTGGGAATTGTCACGTTACAGCTAAGATCCTTACTTTTCAATAAACAGATGCAAGACGCACGACTCCTTGTCAGACAGGGTACTTCCTGCTTGAAACCTTGTCAGGTTTTTGCCTGCCATAGGAGTTCTGTTATACTCACAGACACCATTCAAACAGTTTTAGAAAATTCAGAGTGTTTTCTATCCAAACCTGAACAATAATATGCATATTCTAGCTTCTGAGTTGGTGTAGGAGGCAGTTAAAAATGGGCACATATTTTTTCCAAAATTCTCAATACTGCCCCCTATCCCAAAAAGGTTAAAATATTTGGCAAAGTCAAATGGTTTTGTGCTGAATAAGCCACCTGATTCGATGAAATATTTAATTTAAAGTACAGCAAAGTTTTTTCATCATTTTTTTTATAATTGATCTTGGCTTAGGTCACATAATTTCAAAATTTGCAGTAAGTCAGATGTGCAGCCAGACTTATTAGCCACTCCTTTTGCCCCATCACGGCTCATGAGTGACGCAGCGGTCTAAGTCACTACATCTCAGTGTTAGAGGCGTCACTACAGACCTTGGTTCAATTCCAGGCTGTATCACAACCGACCGTGATTAGGAGTCCCATAGGGCGACGCATAATTGGCCCATCGTCGTCCGGGTTAGGGTTTGGCCGATGTTGGCCGTCATTGTAGATAATAATTTGTTCTTAACTGACTTGTCTAGTTAAAAAAAGGTGAAATAATACAAATAAAATAAAAAATCTCTTTCAACCATACAGTTCCTCATCAGTCCATGCAGCCATAACAGTTCTAACAGTCAGTTTCTTAACATCTGCATGTTTATCAATAATTGGAAGGAGCAATTCCATAAATTCATCAAGTGCAGCATCTGGGTGCTCCTTATGATTCACATCAGACCAACAAACATTTTTAACATCATCTAAATAAGTCACTGCAAAATCGTTTGTATGATCTCTTTTACATTATTTTATGCCCAGCTTTTGGAACTTTGGCTTTCCTGGATTTAGCCACTATATTGTGATCACTGTATCCAACAAAGTTCTACAGTATTAGTACAAATGTGACCAATGATCTTGTTCCTGTAGTGTTTGTAAACACCCTGGTAGGTTGATTAATAACCTGAACCAGAATACAGGCACTGGTTACAATGAGAAGCTTCCTCTTGAGTGGACAGCTTGATGAAAACTAGTCAATATTCAGGTCCTCAAGAAAGTAGACCTCTCTGTTTACATCACACTTCATTCTGTCTGTCTCCCATCCCATGGTGGTGACACAACATGGATCTTTTACTAATATGTTAATATACATGTTCAATGATTTTTAAGGAAACAATTTTCAGTAAATAGAAAATTCATACAATGAGTTTTTCACCTGAGTGCAAACAGATTGTTGCTCAGACACAGTACAGTATATCATTAAATGTAATAGGTTATTGTAATATGTTTGTAATCATAACTGAAGCCATAATTTTTCCACAGGCAATAACAAGCCCTATCTTGACTGCCATCGCATTGTATTACAATGCCACGTTTACAGAGATGGGAAAAATCAACAAAGAAATTGGCTTCCCACTTTATATGAGGTGGCACTATAACCATGTATTTAAATGGTACTTACATAGTCTAGTCAGATACAGTGTAGCTGTATTGTGAGTATACATTACAGCATTGCAACTGTAATCCTAGTTTTTATTTTGCACATTTCAAGTATTTGTAATCAAACTTTCAATCAACATTATTCATGTAATTGTTGGCATTTATAGATTGAGGGGTGGTCTAAACAAAGCAGTGACTTCCTACTATTTAACATCGCCTCATACAAGAAGGATGGAAATGTAATGGGCTAACATGGTACAACTTTCCAAAATGTACAATGTTTAAACATTAGAAAAGTTATGGGTTATTATAATTGAATACAGCTAGACACGCCCTGAGGCTGCAGCTCAGTTGATGACTGGTGCCATGGTTACAACGTCTGTGACCATGCGTGTGTGTGGTCGACCCTGCTGTCGCCAGGTCCAGTTATCTGTAAGCACTGCTAGGCAGGTCACAGTGGTCATGTCCTGTTCTTTAGTTATCATCTACTTTCTGTTAGACAGCTGTGACACTGCGCTCATTTAACCTCTGTCCCATCCACAATCACAGACACAAGTCCACTGGTTGTAATGCTGGCTTTTTTTCTCTTGTCCTCTCTCTTGTCTTTCTCTCTCTTTCTTTCCTTTTGTGATCCCCTTCTTTGTGTCTGTCTCGCTATCTCCCTCCGTCCTTTCTCTGTCACTCAGGCCTGTTCTGTAACATGTCCATCGATCCCATCGGCACCTGCTGGCCCAAGAGCACTGCAGGGGAGTGGGTGTCACGGCCATGTCCAGAGATGTTCTATGGTGTCAAATACAACACCACCAGTGAGTAGAGCCCTATTGACAATGCTTATTTGTGCGTGTCTGTCCAATATCCATAGTTGTATATCGATTATCAGGGTTTAGCTATTGTTTATTTATACAGGCCTATCTTAAGACGCATACAGTACACAAACACACACACACACACACGTATACATGCAGATGCAAACATCCGAATAAATCTTTGTACATCTGTGCAAGTTAGTGTGTCGCGACGTGCCTATGATTCATGTGATGACATGCTATTTACCGAATAATTACCCATGTTTAATTATTACGTGATTATATTAATCATGCAACAACTCACTCATTAGTAACTTGGGGCACCTTAGGAAAAGTTTGTTTAATGAATCACCGTTTCCCGAATTAACTCAAGAATATATCAGAATATCTCGATATCATAACAGTCAATAATCAATAATTTCCTCAAATCAGTCTCATTCTGAACGTTTTTGACCTCGTAAATTTGCACGAACCCTAGCCTAAATGATGAATCAGCGATACACAAATTGGTTTAATTATTTATTTACTTACTAACTAAATAATCACACAGAATTACATAAACACACACACAGAATAGATTAGCGATTTCTAACATAATGAAATGAAAAGTCCCTAGTGGATTAACCTCTAGGGGCTATGTGGGACGCAAGCGTGCCACCCCTGGTACACCCTATCAACAACAGGTGAAATATCAAGAGCGCCAAATTTGAAAACAATTAAATGTCATAATTCAAATTTCTCAAACATACAACTATCTTACACCCTTTGAAAGATAAACATCTCCTTAATCTAACCACGTTGTCCGATTTCAAAAAGGTTTTGCTATCACATTGCTATCTTTTCACAAATAGTTTCATATTTAATCATATAAGTTTTATAACATTTATAACATTTAGAATCTACATTGTGAAATCTCTTAAAGATACAGTTATCTTGTTATACGATCTGTAATGACACGACAAAATGCTAAATGATATGACATGATTATTGTGTGGCACCCCACCGACCAGTCTTTTGATGTTGACATTTTGGGGGCACAGTCTCTCTCTTTTGTAACAAATTGATTTTTAACTTCTCCATACAGCAATGCAATACAGAGAAAGTTTAAAACCGTCCCAACTCCCCCCTCTCCTCTCCTGGGGGGGGGGGGGGGGGGGGTCTGGCTATCCTCAAACATTTGCCTAGCTGATGAGTCCTTTTGATCCTCACCAAGGGGAGGGAGTCATGATAGTCCCCCTCTGGTGGATTCAATCTTGAAATCTTGAAATTCTCCTGCGAGTTTCAAACCACCATAAAAAGTTTAGCGTAGTCGTTTTGCACGTGTTGCTATTGTAGACGAATTAACCTTGTCACGTGTCTATTCTACGTTTGCTTCAACAGTTAAACCTTGTCAGATCCCATAGTGTTTGGGCAGCCATCCAAGGCGTTCTCTATGTCTGCTAGGAATATCTCCGTATCGTTTGGCTTACCAGAAATAGGGTCAAAGGTATAGAAGTCATTGACGAGTTTGTCAAGACGGGCGGAGAAGGTTGGCTTCATCCTGTGGGGAAATTGGGGCCGAAAGGCCAAGAGAAGAAGACTGAAGGACACATGATGGAGGCAAAGTCTGAAACCTTCTTTCGTCTTCACTCCTTTGAGTACCGAGCTCCGGTTGCTTGACTGGGTAGTCACGCTGTAGCGCGTGACTGCTCTGGAATTTCTCCAGATGGTATCTCAGGGTGGTATTCTGCTGTGTAGCAGAGTCTACTTGGGCGCTTAGAGTACTTATTTTAGACACGTGAATGTCGCATTTGCTCTGTTCGGCCTCATACTTATCTGTCATGGTTTGCGTACGGTCTTGAGTACGGAGCGAGAGATTCAGTGATGAGATTTCCTTCGCTTGCTTAGAAATCAATATTTCCATCTTCATCACCTGTTCTCGCATCATTCATTTGGTCAGCGACTTCAATGAGATCTGCCGATTTCTCATCCAACTTTGTCATTGTGTTCAACTGATTGTCTTTGGTCTGCAGCATTACGACTAGAATATTTTTGCTTTGAGTAACGTTCATCAAAACTGCATGCATGTTATCAAGTTGGGTGTTCCTGTTCGTAGATAACTCAAGAGATTTATCTAGTTTAGCGTGGACTTCATTATATTTAATTTCCGCTAAATCGATTTGTTCCTGTAGAAAACGATTTTGTTGAAGAGTTTGTGCTCGTTCGTCATCATAAGCTTTAGCAATTACTTTTAATTGTTCAGTTTTCAAACGCAGCTCCTCGGCTAGCAGAATGTTTTAATTTTATTCCTTTGTTATTAGCTTCCCAGTTCTCTACACCTGTCCCTTCATATCAACCATTTCTTGCTCGTGCTTCTGCTGAGCACTGCGGTACTGGACCAATGCCAATCTCTGGTGGTGATACATCAGGGCTAAACTGGAGAGAACCTTTACAAGGCCTGCGCCCAATGGTTGATTTTGGAGAGCGTTTGTCGCAATTTCTGCTGTTTTTCCGGTAATGACATTATGGTTAGTATCGCTTCATGTGATAATAGTATTTATAATTATTACTTGATTAAATTAATCATGTAACAATTAACTCATTGGTAACTTGGGGCACCACAGGAAAAGTTTGTTTAATGAGTCACCATTTCCCAAATTAATCAGAATATCTCAATATCATAACAGTCAATAATCAATCATTTCCTCATATCAGTCTCATTCTGAACGTCGTTGACCTCCTAAATATGCACGAACCCGAGCCTAAATGATGAATCAGCGAAACACAAATTGTCTTAATTATTTATTTACTAACTAACTAAATAACCACACAGAATTACATAAACACACACACAGTATAGATTATCGATTACTAGTGGACTAACCCAATATGACCGTTTGGTTACACAATGGGAAGGGAGGGGAAAGATAAAGAGAGCGGGAGAGACAAAGAGAATGGGCTGGTACATACATGTGAAAGCTATGCTCATGAGAATGAATACTTTGCACATTTGTATTTATTTTTATTATGGATCCCCATTAGCCAAAGCAGCCGCTACTCTTCCTGGGATTCAGCAAAATTAAGGCAGTTTATACAATTTTAAAAACATTACAATACATTCACAGATTTCACAACCCAATGTGTGCCCTCAGGCCCCTACTCCACTACTACCACATATCTACAGTACTAAATCCATGTGTATGTATAGTGTGTGTGTGTGTGTGTGTGTGTGTGTGTGTGTGTGTGTGTGTGTGTGTGTGTGTGTGTGTGTGTGTGTGTGTGTGTGTGTGTGTGTTTGTGTGTGTGTATGCATGTGTCTGTGCCAATGTTTGTGTTGCTTCACAGTCCCCACTGTTCCACAATGTGTTTTTTATCTGTTTTTTAAATCTAATTTTACTGCTTGCCTCAGTTAAATGATGTGGAATAGAGTTCAATGTAGTCATGGCTCTATGTAATACTGTGTGCCTCTCATAGTCTGTTCTGGACTTGAGGACTGTGAAGAGACCTCTTGTGGCATGTCTTGTGGGGTATGCATTGGTGTCCGAGCTGTGTGCCAGTAGTTTAGACAGACAGCTCAGTGCATTCAACATGTCAATACCTCTCATAAATAAAAGTAGTCCTCCACTTTCAGCCAGGAGATTTTGACCTGCCTTGTTGATAATGTTGTGAAGAAGGCAGAGCATCGCATTATTATAGACAGACTTCTCCCCATCTTAGCTACTACTGCATCAATATGTTTTGACCATGACAGTTTACAATCTAGGATTACTCCAGGCAGTTTAGTTATCTCAACTTGCTCAATTTCCACATTATTTATTACAAGATTTAGTTGAGGTTTAGTGAGTGTTTTGTTCCAAATACAATGCTTTTAGTTTTATAAATATTTAGGGCTAACTTATTCCTTGCCACCCGCTCTGAAACTAACTGCAGCTCTTTGTTGAGTGTTGCAGTCATTTCAGTCGCTGTAGTAGCTGACGTGTATAGTGTTGAGTCATCTGCATACATAGACACTCTGGCTTTACTCAAAGTCAGTGGTATGTCGTTACTAAAAAGTTTAAAAAGCAAATGGCTGAAACAGCTATTTGGATTCTTACTGGATTATGTTTGATAGGATTCCATTAAAGAACACCCTCTGTGTTCTGTTAGACAAGTAACTCTTTATCAACGTTATAGCAGGGGGTGTAAAGCCATAACACAAGTTTTTCCAGCAGCAGACTATGATCGATAATGTCAAAAGCTGCACTGAAGTCTAACAAGATAGCCCCACAATCATTTTATCATCAATTTCTCTTAGCCAATCATCAGTCATTTGTGTAAGTGCTCTGCTTGTTGAGTGTCCTTCCCTATAAGCATGCTGATATTCTGTTGTCAATTTGTTTACTGTGAAATAGCATTGTATCTGGTCAAACACAATTTTTTCTATACGTTTTCTAAGGGTTGGTAACAGGCTAATCGGTCAGCTATTTGAGCCAGTAAATGGGGCTTTACTATTCTTGGGTAGCGGAATGACTTTTGCTTCCCTCCAGGCCTGAGGGCACACACTCTCTACTAGGCTTAAATTGAAGATGTGGCAAATAGGAGTGGCAATATCGTCTGCTATTATCCTCAGTAATTTTCTATCCAGATTGTCAGACCCCGGTGGCTTGTCATTGTTGACAGACAACAATACTTTTTTCACCTCTTTCACACCGACTTTACGGAATTCAAAAGTACAATTCTTGTCTTTCATAATTTGGTCCGATATACTTGGAAATGTAGTGTCAGTGTTTGTTGCGGTCATGTCATCCCTAAGTTTGCTTATCTTGCCAATGAAAAAGTCATTAAAGTAGTTGGCAATATCAGTGGGCTTTGTGATGAATGAGCCATCTGATTCAATGAATGAAGGAGCCGAGTTGGCTTTTTTTCCCAAAATTTCATTTAAGGTGCCCCAAAGCTTTTTACTATCACAATTTATCTTTCTTTCATGGTGTAGTTTATTTTTTTTAAATTTAGTTTAGTCACATGATTTCTTAATTTGCAGTATGTTTGCCAATCGGTTGGGTTGCCAGACTTAATTGCCATACCTTTTGCCTCATCCCTCTCAACCATACAATTCTTAAATTCCTCATCAATTCAAGGGGATTTAACAGTTTTTACAGTTCTTTTCTTAATTGGTGCGTGCTTGTTAGTAACTGGAATAAGTAGTTTCATAAATGCTTCAAGTGCAGCATCTGGTTGCTCATTACACACCACAGACCAGCAAATATTCTTTACATCATCAACATATGAACCACTACAAAACTTATTGTATGACTTCTTATACACTATATTAGGCCCAGCCTTTGGAACTTTGGTTTTCCTAGATATGGCTATTATATTGTGATCACTACATCCTATGGATTTGGATACCGCTTTAAAGCAAATATCTGCAGGATTAATAAAGATGCGATCAATACATATTGATGATTTAATTCCTGTGCTGCTTGATGATAGCCAGTCAATATTTAAAATCACCCAGAAAATATACTTCTCTGTTGATATCACATACATTATAAAGCATTTCACACACATTATCCAGATACTGACTGTTAGCACTTGGTGGTCTATAGCAGCTTCCCACAAGAATGGGCTTTAGGTGATGAACATAAACTAAGTGAGTTTCAGAGATAGTCAGAATATGAATGTCATCTGTTACAAGCAAGTTATTGACTTCATGGACCTTGTTTCTTAGGCTGCTTATGTTAATATGGGCTATTTTTAGCACTTTTCTGGGTTGCTTGATTGTTTTTAATGCTTTACTGGGAAGCTTATCAGAGGTAGACTTACTCATGTTGTTGACATTGGAGGTGATAGTGCAGGGTGAGCTGCATAAAGTGGTCTTCCTACAATTGCACAACACCTCAGTGCTAACAGTGTAACTTTGGTTTATAGGCTCATGAATACTGCTTACAATATCTGTAGGATAAACAGATGTATTCGGTGCAATTAGGGATACATAAATTGAATTACTTCTATTGTGTTTGACAGTGCCCCTAAGATCATGTGCATTTGATGCAGCATTATGACGACTCATTGTCACAATGGTAGGGATTAACTGAGCTGGTCTTGGATCATTTACCAGTCATTGTTTCAACGCAGCCTTGAAATGTGTGGACAGAGTCCAGGAGCCAAGGTGATTTGGATGGACTCTGTCATTCCTGTAGAGTATCTTCTGTTTCCAGAAGGTGTCAAAGTTATCAATAAAAGTGACTCCAGCAGAGCTACAGTAGTCTTTCAGCACATGAACGACCGTTCCACGCTGTCTGGTCTGTAGAGATTATCCTCAAACATTATCCTCAAACATTTGCCTAGCTGTGGGTCTTTTTAATCCTCACCAAGGAAAGGGACGCATGACAAGTGTATATGAACACTTTTGCATTTTAGAGAGTAAAATAGAGGAATACAGTTAAACAGTCAGAGAGAGTGAGGCAGAGAGAGGAAGAGAGTTAAACAGCCAGAGAGAGAGGGACAGAGAGGGAGAGAGAAGGGAAAGAGCGCGAGAGCACTATTGTTGGGCGATTAGGCCTGGCTCGCAGTCGGTGTTCCAATGCATCCCAAAGGTGTTCAATGGGGTTGAGGTCAGGGCTCTTCTTCCACACCGATCTCGACAAACCATTTCTGTATGGACCTCACTTTGTGCACGGGGGCATTGTCATGCTGAAACAGGAAAGGGCCTTCCCCAACCTGTTTCCACAAAGTTGGAATCACAGAATCGTCTAAAATTGATGTACCCTTAATTAAGATTAACTAAGGGGCCGAGTCCAAACCATTATTCCTCCTACACAAAATTGTACAGTTGGCACTATGCATTGGGGCAGGTAGCATCCTCCTGGCATCTGAAGCGTGAGTCAATACTCCAGAGAGCGAGTTTCCACTGCTCCAGAGTCCAATGGCGGCGAGCTCTACACCACTCCAGCCAACGCTAGGCATTGCGCATGGTGATCTTAGGCTTCTGTACGGCTGCTCGGCCATGGAAACCCATTTCATAAAGCTCCCGACTGACAGTTCTTGTGCTGACTTTGCTTCCAGAGGCAGTTTGGAACTCGGTAGTGAGTGTTGCAACCAAGGACAGACGATTTTTACACTCTACGCTCTTCAGCACTCAGCAATCTTGTTCTGAGTGCTTATGTGGCCTACCATTTTATGGCTGAGCCGTTGTTGCTCCTAGAGGTTTCCACTTCACAATAATGGCACTTACAGTTGACCGGGGTAGCTCGAGCAGGGCAGAAATTTAACAAACAAACTTGTTGGAAAGGTGGCAACCTATGACGGTGCAACGTTGACAGTCACTGAGCTCTTCAGTAAGGCCATTCTACTGTCAATGTTGGCTATGGAGATTGCATGGCGGTGTGATTGATTTTATACACCTGTCAGCAACGTGTGTGGCTGAAATAGCCGAATCCACTGATTTGAAGGGGTGTCCACATATTTTTGTATATATAGTGTATGTGCATTAAAGTAGTGCACATTTAAGTATTTGGTCCCATATTCATAGCATGCAATGACTACATCAAGCTTGTGACTCTACAAATTTGTTGGACGCATTTTCTATTTGTTTAGGTTGCGTTTCAGTTGATTTTGTGCCCAATAGAAATGAATGGTAAATAATTTGTGTCATTTTGGAGTATCTTTTATTGTAAATAAGAATATAATATGTTTCTAAAGACTTCAACATGAATGTGGATGCTACCATGATGAGTGAGAAAGTTACAGACAAACAAATATCACCCCACCCCCCCAAAAAATGCTAACCTGCCCTGTTATTGTAATGGTGAGAGGTTATCATGTCTTGGGGGTATGATAATTGGGTAACAATTTACTTGACACCCAGATTCATAACACGTTATGACATGGTCATAACCGTGTCATATGTCATAACAGCTGACATAAGACATATATTTAGACCTGTTGTAACATATATTGCGTTATCTTATGGCTGGTTATGACACCTATATAATTTCTGTTGAGCACAAAATAATCTGAAAAACAACCAAAACAAAAAGCAAATGCATCCAACAAATGTATAGAGTCACAAGCTTGGTTAAAGATGGCGCTGACGAACATGGCTGACGTTTTACATTCTCCCAACCAATTGTGCAATTTAGTTTTTTTTTGCGTTATGTGTAACTTATTTTTTTACTTATTATGTACATAATGTTGCTACTACCGTCTCTTATGACCGAAAATAACTTCTGGACATCAGAAACGCGACTACTCACAGCGGACTGAAATAAACTTTTTCCTTTAACCTCTACGGGCCACGGGGGCAGTATTGAGAATTTTGAAAAAAATATGTGCCCATTTTTAACTGCCTCCTACACCAACTCAGAAGCTAGGATATGCATATTATTACCAGATTTGGATAGAAAACACTCTGAATTTTCTAAAACAGTTTGAATGGTGTCTGTAAGTATAACAAAACTCATATTGCAGGCAAAAACCTGTGAAAAATAGATTAAAAAAAATGAGAATTTTGTGACTGTACTATTTAGTGTCATTGTTTTAAAGATACCACAGTGAGAAAGGATTCAGTTCGCAACTCCTACTGCTTCCACTAGATGTCAACGATCTTTAGAAAGTTGTTTGAAGCATCTGTGATGAATACAGACCGAATTAGAAAGCTTACAAGTTGACACGTCATCACTTCATTTTTTGCGCCTGCGCATGAATCTGAGAAGAGTGTCTTTGTCATTATCGTTTATTCTAGACACTTGATAGGTTGTGTGAAAATATTACCGATGTTTACTGATGTTTCACGTTAAAAATGGACCAAAAGATTCATGCTAAACAACGTTTGACATGTTTAAACAAACGTAAATAGATTATTTACTAGGTTTTCTTTAGCTTTTCGACGTGACTTTACACTGCCCACCTCATTTTGTGGGAGCCTACTGAACGCTAACTATTTGGACATAAATTATGAACTTTGTCAAAAGAAACCACATTTGTTCTGGACCTGGGATCTCTGGCAGCGCCTTCTGATGGAGATAATCAAAGGTAAGGGGATATTTAGAATGTTATTATCGATATTAGATGATGCTAATGCTAACGGTTTAGCTTAGCTTAGCTTAGCATATAGCTTATTGTTGTTAGCATAGTACCCAGTTTATGCAAAATGTGATTTCCCAGTAAAGTTATTTTGAGATCTGGCCATTCGGTAGCAATTACGAGATGATAATATATTATTCTTTGAATGACAATATTATAATTTACCAATGTTTTCGAATAGTAATTCCGTGATTTGTAATGCTGGATTCACTGGGTGCATTCGAGCCGAAAAAAATTCTGAATTTCACCGCGACTGTAAATGCTGTTTTTGGATATAAATATGAACTTGATGGAACTAAAAATGCATGTATTGTATAACATAATGTCCTATGAGTGTCATCTGATGCAGATTGTCAAAGGTAAGTGCATAATTCTAGCTAGTTTTCTGTCTGTTGATGCCCTTCTTTGAATTGGCTAAACATTACACGCAGCTATTGTCAATGTACTCTCCTCACATAACCTAACTTTATGCATTCTCCGTAATGCCTCTGAAAATCGGACAGCGTGGTTAGATTTAGGAGATATATCTTTCAAATGGAGGAAAATAGTTGATTATTTGATTATTTGAAATGATTACTCTTGCAGTTTTGAATTCCCCGCCATGGTCACATGACAATGAATCCCAATACCGGGATAAGATCGGGATAAGATCCTCAACAGGTTTTAACCTGTTGAGGATCTTATCCCGATCTTATCCCGGTATTGGGATTCATTGTCATGTGACCATGGCGGGGAATTCAAAACTGCAAGAGTAATCATTTCAAAAAATCAAATAATCAACTATTTTCCTCCATTTGAAAGATATATCTCCTAAATCTAACCACGCTGTCCGATTTTCAGAGGCATTACGGAGAATGCATAAAGTTAGGTTATGTGAGGAGAGTACATTGACAATAGCTGCGTGTAATGTTTAGCCAATTCAAAGAAGGGCATCAACAGACAGAAAACTAGCTAGAATTATGCACTTACCTTTGACAATCTGCATCAGATGACACTCATAGGACATTATGTTATACAATACATGCATTTTTAGTTCCATCAAGTTCATATTTATATCCAAAAACAGCATTTACAGTCGCGGTGAAATTCAGAATTTTTTTCGGCTCGAATGCACCCAGTGAATCCAGCATTACAAATCACGGAATTACTATTCGAAAACATTGGTAAATTATAATATTGTCATTCAAAGAATAATATATTATCATCTCGTAATTGCTACCGAAGGGCCAGATCTCAAAATAACTTTACTGGGAAATCACATTTTGTATAAACTGGGTACTATGCTAACAACAATAAGCTATATGCTAAGCTAAGCTAAGCTATACCGTTAGCATTAGCATCATCTAATATCGATAATAACATTCTAAATATCCCCTTACCTTTGATTATCTCCATCAGAAGGCGCTGCCAGAGATCCCAGGTCCAGAACAAATGTGGTTTCTTTTGACAAAGTTCATAATTTATGTCCAAATAGTTAGCGTTCAGTAGGCTCCCACAAAATGAGGTGGGCAGTGTAAAGTCACGTCGAAAAACTAAAGAAAACCTAGTAAATAATCTATTTACGTTTGTTTAAACATGTCAAACGTTGTTTAGCACTAATCTTTTGTTCCATTTTTAACGTGAAACATCAGTAAACATCAGTAATATTTTCACACAACCTATCAAGTGTCTAGAATAAACGATAATGACAAAGGCACTCTTCTCAGATTCATGCGCAGGCGCAAAAAATGAAGTGATGACGTGTCAACTTGTAAGCTTTCTAATTCGGTGTGTATTTATCAGAGATGCTTCAAACAACTTTCTAAAGATCGTTGACATCTAGTGGAAGCAGTAGGAGTTGCGAACTGAATCCTTTCTCACTGTGGTATCTTTAAAACAATGACACTAAATAGTACAGTCACAAAATTCTCTTTTTTTTTTATCTATTTTTCACAGGTTTTTGCCTGCAATATGAGTTTTGTTATACTTACAGACACCATTCAAACTGTTTTAGAAAATTCAGAGTGTTTTCTATCCGAATGTGTTAATAATATGCATATCCTAGCTTCTGAGTTGGTGTAGGAGGCAGTTAAAAATGGGCACATATTTCTTTCAAAATTCTCAATACTGCCCCCGTGGCCCGTAGAGGTTAACTAGTCCGATGAGAAGGATATCCTGCTTTCACTTGAAAAGGCCCAGATCCATGCCTTTTGCGTGAAGAAAAGATGCCGGAAAAGGGGACGCAGATCGGAGATCCTTTTGAGAATCCAGAGGCAAGCGAGCAAACTCCCAATGCCTTCCATTCTTCTTGGTAACGTGCAATCATTGTAATTGTTTTTGATAACCTACTATTAAGATTATCCTACCAACGGGACATTAAAAACTGCAACATCTTATGTTTCACCGAGACGTGGCTGAACGAAGAAGCGGACAATATAGAGCTGGCGGGATTTTCCATGCACCGGCAGAACAGAGACGCAACCTCTGGTAAGACGAGGGGTGGGGGTGAGGGTCTTTTTGTCAATAACAGCTGGTGCGCGATGTCTAAAATTAAAGAAGTCTTGCTGTATTGCTCGCCTGAGGTAGAGTACCTAATGATAAGTCGACCACACGGTCTACTAAGAGAGTTCTCATCTGTATTATTTGTGAAGCTGGCACTAAGACCTCTCTCAACCAACTCTATAAGGCGATAAGGAAAGAAGAAAATGCTCACCCAGAAGTGGCGCTCCTAGTGGCCGGGGACTTTAATGCAGGCAAACTTAAATCAGTTTTACCAAATTTTTACCAGCATGTCATGTGCAACCAGGGGGGAAAAAAATCCTAGACCACCTTTACTCC
This sequence comes from Salmo trutta, assembly GCF_901001165.1. Lineage (NCBI taxonomy): Eukaryota > Metazoa > Chordata > Actinopteri > Salmoniformes > Salmonidae > Salmo > Salmo trutta. The sequence goes on from NC_042988.1 coordinate 7,189,555, forward strand.
ACACACAGAGATGCATACAAAGCTCTCCTCCGCCATCCATTTGGCAAATCTGACCATAATTATATCCTCCTGATTCCTGCTTACAAGCTAAAACTAAAGCAGGAAGTACCGGTGACTCGCTCAATACGGAAGTGGTCAGATGACGCGAATGCTACACTACAGGACTGTTTTGCTAGCACACACTGAAATATGTTCTGGGATTCATCCAATGGCTTTGAGGAATACACCACCTCAGTCATCGGCTTCATCAATAAGTGCATCGATGACATCGTCCCCACAGTGACTGTACGTACATATCCCAACCAGAAGCCATGGATTACAGGCAACATCTGCATCGAGCTAAAGGCTAGAGCTGTCGCTTTCAAGGAGCGGGAGACTAATCCGGACGCGTATAAGAAATCCCGCTATGCCCTTAGACGAACCGTCAAACAAGCAAAGCGTCAATACAGAATAAAGATTTAATCCCACTACACCGTTTCTGAAGCTCGTTGGATGTGGCAGGGCTTGAAAACTATTACAGACTACAAAGGGAAACCCAGACTCGATCTGCCCAGTGACGTCAGCTTACCAGACGAGCAAAAGGCCTTTAATGCTTGGCAAGCAAGACTGTAGCATGCATGAGAGCATCAGCTGTTCTGGATGATTGTGTGATAACGCTCTCGATAGCCGATTTGAACAAAACCTTTAAACAAGTCAACATTCACAAAGCCGCTGGGCCAGACGGATTACCAGGACTTGTACTCCAAGCATGCACGGACCAACTGTCATGTGTCTTCACTGACATTTTCAACCTCTCCCTGACCGAGTCTGTAATACCTACATGTTTCAAGCAGACCACCATAGTCCCTGTGCCCAAAGAAGCGAAGGTAACCTGCCTAAATGATTACCGCCCCATGACACTCACATCGGTAGCCATGAAGTACTTTTAAAGGCTGGTCATGACTCACATCAACAGCATCCTCCCGGACACCCTAGACTCCAATTCGCATACCGCCCCAACAGATTCACAGATGGCGCAATCTCAATCACACTCCACATTGCCCTTTCTCACCTGGACAAAAGGAACACCTATGTGAGAATGCTGTTCATTGACTACAGCTCAGTGTTCAACACCATAGTGCCCACGAAGCTCATCCCTAAGCTAAGGACTCTGGGACTAAATACCTCCCTCTGCAACTGGTTCCTGGACTTCCTAACGGGCCACCCCCAGGTGGTAAGAGTAGGCTACATCACATATGCCAAGCTGATCCTTAACACTGTGGCGCCACAGGGGTGTGTGCTTAGTCCCCTCCTGTATTCCCTGTTCACCCACACACGACTGCAACACTATCATTAAGTTTGCTGACGACACAACAGTGGTAGGCCTGATCACCGACAACGATGAAACGGCCTATAGGGAGGAGGTCAGAGAACAGGCAGTGTGGTGCCAGGTCAACAAAGAAGCTGATCGTGGACTACAGGAAAAGGTGGGCCGAACAGGCCCCCATTAACATCGACTGGCCTGTAGTGGAGCGGGTCGAGAGTTTCAAGTTCCTTGGTGTCCACATTACCAACGAACTATCAAGGTCCAAACATACCAAGACAGTCGTGAAGAGGGCACATCAAAACCTTTTCCCGCTCAGGAGACTGAAAAGATTTGGCATGGGTCCCCAGATCCTCAAAAGGTTCTACAGCTGCACCATCGAGAGCATCCTGACCGGTTGCATCACCGCCTGGTATGGCAACTGCTCGTTATCTGACCATAAGGCGCTACAGAGGGTAGTGCGAACGGCCCAGTACATCACTGGCGCCAAGCTTCCTGCCATCCAGGACCTACGTATAAAATAGACGGTGTCAGAGGAAAGCCCATAAAATTGTCAGACTCCAGTCAACCAAGTTATATGCTGTTTTCTCTTCTACCGCATGGCAAGCGGTACCGGAGCGCCAAGTCTAGGACCAAAAGGCTCCTCAACAGCTTCTACCCCCAAGCCATTAGACTGCTGAACAATTCATAAAAATCGCCACTGGACAAATTACATTGATCCCCCTTGTACACTGCTGCTACTTGCTGTTTGTTTGTTACCTACGCATAGTCGCTTCGCCCCCACCTACATGTACAGATTCAACTTGTCTGTACCCCTGCACACTGACTTGGTACCGGTGCCCCCTGTACAGTATATAGCCTCGTTATTGTTATTCTTATTGTGTTACTTTTTATTATTACTTTTTATTTTAGCCTATTTGATAAATATTTTCTACTTTTTGAACTGCACTGTTGGTTAAGGGCTTGTAAGTAAGCATTTCACAGTAAAGTCTACACTTGTTGTATTCGGCGCATGTGGCAAATAAAGTTTGATTTGATTTGATGTAGTCATTGCATGCTAGGAATATGGGAACAAATACTCAAATTTTTACTACATGACTGAATTTGTCCCAATACTTTTGCTCCCCTAAAATGGGGTGACTATGTACAAAAAGTGCTGTAATTTCAAAACAGGTCACCCAATATAGATGAAGATACCCTGAAATTTAAGCAGACATTCTGCACTTTAACCTCATAGTCAATGTTTGATTTCAAATCATCCAAGACTTTGGAGTATAGAGCCAAAATAATAATAATTACGGAGGGCATCGTGCTGTAGAATTCCTAATGGGTTCTCTGTCTGTGGAGAGGGAGGTAGGTTTTGTAAATTAGGACACCAGTAATGCAAATTCACACACTGCATATTCAAATCCTTGGTAATTCAGCCCATGGCTCTTTACACCAGAGCAAGACACCCAAGGGCAGTGATTTGACTGGAACTGAAATCTGGAATAATGCATAATGTCAAATGGTGCAGTGCCGTTGTATTTTATTTATCTTTTTTTGTGTGTCATATTTCTCCCCAAGGTCTATTTTTTTTTTAATTCACCCGGAGGGAACTGGTAGTGTTGAGAAAACTTTTGGAAACCAGTTAGTGATGTAGTCATGAGCACGACAAACAGAAGGGGGTACATTATGTATGCCTATGCTCTACTTTTTAGGTAAACATATCTGCTCTGGATGTGTTTCTTTCAGTAGGTATGGGATGAGAAGAGGACTGACTGGAAAAAAATTGGGAGAGGGAGAGTTCTGAATATCAATTAGTCTTACTTTCAGGGCACACCTTCACAGATTGTAATCTGAATAATGTCAAGGCATCAAAGAGGTACAAAAACAAATGCAATAGAAAGGTGAGCAATGAATATTGTATATATTCAATGTAATATGATTCGGGCTGTTGGTCATGGTACATTTCACGGCGGATCTTGTAAAGGTTTAAACTCTCATGTTCAATTGGTTAATAAAAGGGATTGTTTACCAATTTCTCCCGTCATTTTCGGAGAAACCCACTTAAAAAGTAAACGGAAACTGCAGTAACAGATGGCTGGTTCTCAGTATTACTCCCTCGCGCTCTCTCTCTCTCTCTCTCTCTCTCTCTCTCTCTCTCTCTCTCGCTTGCTCGCTCTCTCAGTTTGATGTCATGTAAAATATTGAAACCGACACCAAAATCTGTTTTAATAATTTACGAAGTAAGATTTAGTAAACTCTTGAGACATCAGTGTGGATAGTTTAATTAGCTGATGTTAGTTAAAGAGGACTGTCATTGATTTTGTTTTCATGTAGCTCCCATTCCAACCATAATCAACTAATCACTATCAGAAACAAGCATTTCCTCCTTTTCTCAGAGGGTTAATGTGCAATTGTACATTCATTTGTGTGCTTCTCTAGAAATGATCAGTAGAGCTAAATTAATCCTAGTTTTGTGTGGATGCACCAATTTAATAAATGAAAGTCTTCTGATTCTGTAGATCAAAAATAAGTGCTTAGGCCTGTTTATGTGATATTCCCTAACCATTAAAGACGAGTGATGATAGCGAAGTGGAGGACACACTAAACTACCTGCAGTACCACCATACTCTTTCTCTGTCCACTTAGGCCCTAGGAAAAGGATGAAAGGGCCATGTATATTAGATAACACACCACTCTAGAAGGTGACATTACAATATGAGAAATACACCACTCTAGGTTACATTAAAATATGAGAAATACACCACTCTAGAAGGTTACATTACAATATGAGAAATACACCACTCTAGAAGGTTACATTACAATATGAGAAATACACCACTCTAGAAGGTTACATTACAATATGAGAAATACACCACTCTAGAAGGTTACATTACAATATGAGAAATACACCACTCTAGAAGGTTACATTACAATATGAGAAATACACCACTCTAGAAGGTTACCTTAAAATAAGAGAAATACACCACTCCAGAAGGTTACATTACAGTATGAGAAACAGCGAAGTGTTAATCCATATGTCACAACCTGACCTAAGAGACATGATTAATCGCACGATCTATCCTTTATATCATATTCTGTGATTTCATTTCTCTAGTCTTTCACTTTCATTGTAGAAAAGGTAACTCCAACTCATTAGTATTATATCTGCATGTTTGTGTGGACATTTAGGACAGAGACCTTTTTCAATATGATAGTCCTTCCTCTCTTCTGTCATCCCACATAATCCAAAGGGATATTCATTTAATAAGTAAATGTCAGTGTTTCCATAAAATAAACTTTTGACTAGTACTGTAAACATTGCAACATTTTTCTCCATACGATTTGTGATATAATTGTCCAGTGCATTTTTAGAACGATGAACTATCTCCCGAGTGAATCAACATTGGTCTGAAGCCAGCGCAAACGCCATCGAGCTCATCCAGCAGTATAGTCAGACGATCAGAGCAGATTTGATTACAATTGATTTGAAGGAAGGGACTTTAAACTCTAAAAATGGAGCAATTATCCCAGTCTGTTCCTCATTCAGAAGTTCTCTATGAAAATGTCTCCCCCCCGACACAGATTTGAATTTATGAAATATGCTGACAAGAATAGAATGATGATGAACTGCTGGGAGCTGCTTCTCTGTGATTTGAAATGGTCCCACACCACACTTGAGGTGATATATTAGGTTAGCAAAGGTATATATCTGGACACATGCAATGGTCTGGTCCTTTTTTGTAATGTCAACTACATATTATCAAACATCTGTTAATGGATATTTCACCCCAAGATCAGAGTTAGTCAGACCTCAAAAGTAGACTAATTGTCTCAGGCTGTTTTGTTACTAAAAAGTTGATCATTGAGTGTGCGATTAAAAAAGGCTTAATCGTGGCATATCTTTAAATGATCCATGGCAATCCTGGAAGCACACCAGTAATCTCAATCTTCGTTGCAGAAACGTAAGAAGATCCACCACCAGTTCCACAAAAAATGTAATCACACACTCAATATTTATTGACGGTCATGAACGCTTATTGATGTTCATGATCACTGTAATTACAAGTTCATAAATGTCTTGATTACCCATCATTGTCATCGTAAATCAAATTACTTAAGCTAAATGATGACTCATGTTAAGTTACTTAGAATCGTTCTCCTGCCAATTCACATCGCCATATTCTAACTAACTAATTGATCCATGGTTCTGCCTTCCGCCCACCACTTTGTCAGGAGTGTGTTGTATGTGTGTGTGAGTGAGTGCGTGTGCATATGCGTGTGTGTGTGTGTTTGTGTGTGTACGAGTGCATGTGCATTTGCGTGTGTGTGTGTGATCACTGATCATGGTTTGACAGGACCAATTAAGGAAGCCCTTGGCTTTTATATGACTAATCAATACAACTGCCAACTATAGGTAGCATTAGAGGCAGAAAAGAGTGGGACGGAGAGGGAGAAAAAGGAAATGAGGGGAAATGATGACAGGAACAATTACAACAGTCATTGAGTTGTGTATGTGTGATCAATATCACCTCAACCTGTAAGCAGGGAGAAAAGAGATTAGGAGGAAAAGGACAGAAATAGTCCAGGAAAGATTCAAGTCAAGAAGTTAAAATTCTAACGAGACGAGAACTCCAGTAGAGTGATGGACATAAATTGGAAAGAAAGAGGTGGAAAGATGTAATCTCCTGGACTCTCGCTCTTCCTCCCAGTCTCGCAGGTCTCTTCTATAACTTGTCCGTCAGCATGTCCATTTGGCTTACAGCGATGCCTATACTGTCTGTCTGTCTCTCTCTCTCTCACACACACACACACACACACACACACACTCTCTGTATTCCCTCCTTGTTATATCGACAGTCAGTAGAGTGAGTTCTCCAGCCTTGTACACCACCACCCCCACCCCTCAACAACTCAGCCCAACTCTCAGTCACTGCTCTGTTGCATTCCACCTCTAAATCCTGTCCGGAAACACTGTCTGCCCCTAATCTGCTCAGGCTTTAACAGAAGCTGTTTTGGGTCCTTCCCTAGTCCCTCTGGTCCAAGCTAGAGTGATCGACTAGCACTGTACTCGTCACATTACCGTCTGTGTCCAATGGAGCTTATACCTGCTAGGAGACAGACAGTTGGAGGGAAGAGCTGAGACAACTGATGGCCAAAGTCCTTGACTACCCTCCAATTGCTTCTCTCTTGGCTCAGTGTACTCGTCATTATGGATAACCCAAGCGTGGATGATGGAAGGGTACAAGCCAGCCTGAAGCTGGAGAACTTTGGCAGAAAGTTTGGCAGAACGTTTTGCTGAAAGTTTCCTTCATACATGGCGCTGTATCATAATTTCAGAGCTGTAGTTGTCTTCCCAGATAGGTTACATTGGTATTATCGTTTCATACAGCTTTAGATGTTTCATCCCTGATATTAGTGTTTCACACCCCTAGATGTAGTCTGGAATTAAACCGTTCAATTGGGCCCCGACTCCTGATCATTCTTCACATCTATCTCCTTTGTGGCTGGGTTTACTGACTGTAGGTGTTCAGTTCAGATAATTGTATAACTGGGCTTCCCACTTGCTTCTTAGAATTTCTAGAGCTCTTCAGAAGGTGAAGATTGAACCCCATTCATATTCACCAGATATATTCTCCCTGTACAAAGATAATTCCTCAAATAATGGTAGACAGTATTCGCTGTTTTGCGTTGCCATGCTTACTACATAGCCTGGCAGCTCGTCGATTAAGCCCACTTAAGACGTGCCGGCTGTAGCGATGACTTCCGACGGCTGAGCATCAGAGCGGAACACAACAAACCCATCCCGTTTGAGGGGGCGAGAGAGAATGTTAAGCTTCTGGCGGGGGCTTCCATGGGATTCAGCTAGATTTAGATGAATTATAGCTTAGAAGGCTGACGGTGAGTATCCAATACCCATGGGGATCTCCGTGGCGTTCGGGTGGGCAGAGAGAGGGAAATTGAGAATGAGATCACACTGAATGAGAAGAAGACTGTAGCAAATCACAGGCACCCCGAAGTCAATAAATGGTAATGTGTCAACTGTATGTGTTTATAATTGGAGTTTAAGCATGATTGATCTTTGGAATTACTGTGTATTGAAAATTAGTCTCGGACCATCTCAAGGTGGTTTCCTTGATTTTCTGGAAGCCTGGATTTTGCACTGGCCTTTATATTGTTTAAATTATAGTCAGGAGGGGGTACATGGGAGCCTCTTCTACAGGGTAGATATTGACTCTGTCGGAAAATGCAGAATGCAGATCCAGACTTTAAATCTTTCCCTCTCTTCCTTTCCAATTTAAGTCTAGCTCTCAGTTGGAGTTCTACTTTTACTAATGGAATTCCATTCTCCTTTTTTAGATTTGTTATATGTTTATACTTATTCAGACAGTTGGAAGGAGAGGTGGAGACAGATGAGGGAGGATATGAAGTGTAGAAATTCCAGACCTGGAATTGACTGATCCTTCTAGACTCTATCTTGAGGAAGGAAGTTCCGGACATGGGATCCCGATCTCTGCAGTGTTGCCGCTCCACCAAAACCCAGCATTCTATTGGGAGTTTTTATTTATGATATTAGTGGGTTTTGATCGATACCAGGGACTGATGGGTGTAAATCCTTAGCCGCAGGGGCGTTGCTGTGAGTGAGTTAGCCTGAGTTCAAGGTCACATTGGTTTGATTCTGGACATCATAGCTTGATGGGATCCAGACACAGGGGCCACACTTATTCCCCATGGTGCACCATTAATTCCTAGCGACCTCATCTTCAAACAAAGCTAAAAGGAAGAGAAACCCTTGGGATGGGCGGCTTAGAAAAAGGTCACTGTGATTGATTTTCAAAGTCAAAAAGATTAAAACAGTATCATTTTTGTGGATATTTTCATCCATGACTAAATGTAATCTTCTCCTCTAAGTTCAATTTCTTGCCTCAATCTTTCCAAGAAACCTTATTTCCATGGACAGCAGTATGGCATTCTTACACCTTCAGAGAAAGTGTACTATAGCTCAAAGTTCAGCGTAGAGTGAGGAAGAGGTCCTTGCTCGGTGCAGGGCCAGCCACTCTCAGCTGCAGTGGGAATGATTGAATCACAATGATAATAGCTACTCAGCCGTAAAGGTATTGATTTGAGACCTTCCCCAATTCCCCCTACAGCAGAACCCCACAATAGGGGCAACTCAAGTGGGAGAGTGATATCATTCACATGGAGGGCCAGAGAAGTTGGGCAGAAATGTATTGTCAGCGGTTTGTTTCAGAAGACCATCCATCCCTTGCTTTGTGCAGTGTGTGTGTGTGTGTGTGTGTGCGTTTGTGTTTGTGTGCATTTGTACTGTCTCATTCTCTATCACACACAGTATGTACTGTATGTCATATCCATAGCATGCCATATGTTCAGTACAACCCAACCTCCAACCCAGTTCAAAGATTGAACCGTGTGTATTCTTAATTACATAATGAATACTGTCAACCATCTATGGTGGTGCGCTTGGCAGACAGTCATGGTGTAATGCTAGCCACAAAGAATTAAGCTGTAGGACAGAAGCATAGGTTAGTCCAACGGGTATTAGTGTTTAGTGATACAGACTATGCAAGTTAAAATGTTGATGTCAATGATCAATAAATGCATGAGAGTGTGTTAATTAGTGTTTGTATTACCCCCCAACTCCCACTGATCAGAACAGGGCAATCAATGCAGCCTACTGCCTTGCCTAGTTAAATAAAGATTACACATAGTGGTCGATAAATCAATCAACAATGCCAAGTATCTCTACTTGATGATATGATATGAACGGAATGTCAATGACTTGATATGAACGGAATGTCAATGACTTACCAGCAATGTTTTTTAACCGCAAACATTAATCTCGAACAGTATACTGTGTATCTGTACATGTAGACAAACACGGTTGTAACTATCTACTGTAATACAGAACCCCTGCAAAAAAATGGTCTTTTGAAAAATTGTGATATTGTCAAATATTTATTCTTTTTTTGGGGAATGTGTATACCACAGCAAGAGTGTCATTACTGAAATATCATGTCATCACACTTCTCTCCTTTAATTATAGTTTTGGATTTCATACTTATTTCCATACTTTTTGTAATGATTCACCAAGTCTATCAAAATGTTTTTTTTTTCAATCCCATTACTGCGTGTTTGTACAGATCCTCATGTTGAGAACATAGCAGGAAGTATACAAAATGTTATGGCCTTAGGTCATGCTTACGTTTGATATGTTTTGTATTTTGTCTGTAGGATTCATATGATGTAGCATATTGAGAGCATGGCAGGCCACCTACTCTATGTCAATCAGCTTAAGAACAACCAATTAGACCTGCCATTTCACCGGAAGTTGTCAAATCAAGCCCGTTAACGGGATTTCAGCCATAAGAAGTTAAGAACAACCAATTAGACCTGTCTTGGGGTCACGACATGATGCTTAATTTCTTGCAGTTTGTCAGGTAATATGATGGTTCATTCGGTGTGGAGCGTTAGCTGACAGTCGTTATTTTAGGTTAGCTTAATGGAAGCTTCTCTAATGTCAAACATGTAAAGTGTGGTGTACCGCAGGGCAGCTCTCTAGGCATGACTGCTTTTGATCTGTCTTCTGCTGTCTCCGACACTCTGTCGCAACCTTGGGAACACAGCAGAGAGTCTTTTAGAAGTCGTGGCTTTGCTTCTCTGTTTGTCTCTTGCTTACTTCTTGTGTCACATACCTCCACTGTGTGCATGTAGCATGTGCACCTGACATCAAACAAAGACACCTCTCAGCTATGGGGGGTTTCTTTGCTTCACTTTGTTGTATTTTTGATTGTTCAGAGCATAAAAAAAAGTGTCAGCACTGTCAAGAGTTCAAATACTTATTTGGAAATGGGTTTGGCGTGCAACATTGTCAAGACTGGATCGTGGGTCCTCTATCCGGGTCTATCAGCACTCTGCATAAATTACAGCCACCCTGCGTGGTTTTTGCAGAATCTGAGTTTTCAAGGTTTAGGTCAATTTTAGTCGCTTGTATGAAAGGAGAAATGGTGCATGTTTGCTAACTTTCATAACATGGTTTTCAACCCTTTATTTCCACAGACAATGTGTACAGAGAATGCCTTTCCAACGGGTCCTGGGCCGTGAAAGGCAACTACACCCAGTGTCAAGAGATTCTCAATGAGGTATGTATTGTACGTAGCATGGTTATTGGTGTATGGAAAGGTAACTGTTTAACTCTGAGAATACTGAGCCTTTCTCTGTAATGGATGGTAAAATATCTATTCTTCCATTCTTATTCTAAGGATACAAGCACTGCTGAAAATATCTTTACTATCTATTTGCAGAGAAATTCTCAGTATCCCTCAAACACAAACATGACAGTCTGGAGGCAGCACAGGGTCAGACACAGAGTAGCATCCCTAAAGCATTGTGGGAGTTAGTTAAAGAGGAAGTTTTTGTTTTTACAACCACATCTCTATTTTTTATGTAAATGTAATGGTTTTGAGAAACTTAAAAAAAAAATTATATGTATTTTCTTTATTGGACATACAGTTGAAGTCGGAAGTTTATATACACCATAGCCAAATACATTTAAACTCAGTTTTTCACAATTCCTGACATTTAATCCTAGTAAAAATTCCCTGTCTTAGGTCAGTTAGGACCACCACTTTATTTTAAGAATGTGAACTGTCAGAATAATAGTAGAGAGAATGATTTATTTCAGCTTCTATTTCCTTCATCACATTCCCAGTAATTCAGAAGTTTACATACACTCAATTAGTATTTCGTAGCATTGCCTTTAAATTGTTTAACTTGCATAAAACGTTTCAGGTAGCCTTCCACAAGCTTGCCACAATAAGTTGGGTGAATTTTGGCCCATTCCTCCTGACAGAGCTGGTGTAACTGAGTCAGGTTTGTAGGCCTCCTTGCTCGCACACACTTTTTCAGTTCTGCCCACAAATTTTCTATGGGATTGGGGTCAGGTACATTGTGATGGCCACTCCAATACCTTGACTTTGTTGTCTTTGAGCCAATTTGCCACAACTTTGGAAGTATGCTTGGGGTCATTGTCCATTTGGAAGACCCATTTGCGACCAAGCTTTAACTTCCTGACTGATGTCTTGAGATGTTGCTTCAATATATCCACATACTTTTCTGTCCTGATGCCATCTATTTTGTAAAGTGCACCAGTCCCTCCTGCAGCAAAGCACCCCCACAACATGATGCTGCCACTCCCATGCTTCACGGTTGAGATGGTGTTCTTCGGCTTGCAAGCCTCCCCCTTTTTCCTCCAAACATAACGATGGTCATTACGGCCTAACAGTTCCATTTTTGTTTCATCAGACCAGAGGATATTTCTTCAAAAAGTACGATCTTAATCCTCATGTGCAGTTGCAAACCGTAGTCTGTTTGTTTATGGTGGTTTTGGAGCAGTGGCTTTTTCCTTGCTGAGCGGACTTTCAGGTTACTTCGATATAGTACTCGTTTTACTGTGGATATAGATACTTTGCACTTTTTGCACCAAAGTATGTTCATCTCTAGGAGACAGAACGCGTCTCCTTCCTGAGCAGTATGACGGCTGCATGGTCCCATGGTGTTTATACTTGTGTAATGTTGTTTGCACAGATGAATGTGGTACCTTCAGGCATTTGGAAATTGCTCCCAAGGGTGAACCAGACTTGTGGTCTACAATTTTTTTCTGAGGTCTTGGCTGAATTCTTTTGACTTTCCCATGATTTCAAGCAAAGAGGTACTGAGTTTGAAAGCAGGCCTTGAAATATATCCACAGGTACACCTCCAATTGACTCAAATGATGTCAATTAGCCTACCAGAAGCTTCTAAATCCATGACATCCTTTTCTGGAATTTTCTGGAATTTTGTTTAAAGGCACAGTCAACTTAGTGTATGTACACTTCTGACCCACTAGAATTGTGATGAAGCTGAAGTTGATTTGGTGGAAGTTGAAGTTTTTTCCGTTGATTTTCCAAAGCGTGTGACTGGTTTGCTCATGCTAAGTTAGATACACTTTATTACTGGTTAATTAAAATTACTTTTGAGGTCATGAGAAGTATGAATTTAGATTAAATGGAGGATAATTTTCAAAAGTTGTCGAAGAAGAGACATCGTGCGACTTCTTTCTACATTGCTCAACCGGAAGCCGCGTTTTTGAGAAACTTACCTCAAACAGCAAATCATGAACAAAGGCTCCAAAAACAGCTCTCAGTATAGTGATGCAGGTCATTAGATGTTGTGAAATTGTTTTATTCTGAACTTTATCCGCAATGTTATACTCCCTTTTACTGCGACTCAAACGATTCCTCTCCATCCATTCTACAAGTAACTGCCAAAATAATGGAAACACTTGAGTAAATGAGGGGTACAAAGTGTATTGAAAGCAGCTACAACACAGGAATTTCCAGAGTCTTGTAGAATCTATGCCAAGGCGCATTGAAGCTGTTCTGGCGGCTCTTGGTGGCCTAATGCCCTATTAAGACACTTTATGTTGGTGTTTCTTTTATTTTGCCAGTTATGTGTAGTAGCAAGCTAAACAGAGAATGGAACAGCTGGATAAGCTAAACAGGGAATATAATGTTGCGGATAATGTTCAGAATGACACAATTTCATGTGTACATCATCTAAACAGGTCTTCCCTGTGGCTCAGTGGTAGAGCATGGTGTTTGCAATGCCAGCATGGTGTGTGCAACGCCATGGTTGTGGGTTCGATTCCCACGGGGGGCCAGTACAAACATTTTTTTTTATAATAATAATAAATGTATGAAATGTATGCATTCACTACTGTAAGTCGCTCTGGATAAGAGCATCTGCTAAATGACTAAAATGTAAATGTAAGCATCACTATACAGAGATTTTACTTTTCTAAATGGACATATTTTGATGTTTTTGGAGCGTTTGTTCATGTTATTTCAGGGCCCCCATACTACACAACGAGGATGAGGAATTAATTTGCTGTTTGGGTTTCTCATAAACAAGTGAAATGACAAAAAAGCTGTCTGAACCCTTCCTATAACAATTTTCATAAAAAATATAGATTTGATTGTAAAAAAGAAAGCTTTACTGTATGTACCTTGCTCAAGGGCACAACGGCTGTCGCACCTTTGATACTGATGCAAGCAACCCTCACATTCACCAAATGTTTTCCGTCGGCTCTGGTATTTGAAGCGGGTGGCTACCCTCAGGTTACTGGCCCTCTTCTGTAATCTTGAGGCTACCTCCTGCCAATAGAAACATTCTGCGGTACTACCGAAATCACACCAGAACCACCATGTGCTCTTCCAGCACACATCCTCTTTAAAATTCCAGGACTGATCATGTGTGTTATAGAGTGGGTGTTGCATGCTTCATCTCTTCAGTTTGCTTTTCGTTGTCAATGAGCATCCTGTTGATGCTAGCTGACTAAGCCGTCACAAGTGAATACCTACTGAAGTAATTGTACTCCATCGAAATCGTTCGGATAGGGCCCAGCTCAGCTTTGTCATTCACAGCAGAATCTACAAGTCATACAGAGTCATACCTTTATATCTCAGTCCTCAAGACAACAGGGCTTTTACCGAACCACTTTTCTTCCGTCTCCAACAAGCACCTCATGTAGCTCTATTGAGACACATTCAATGGAGCACTTTTATGGAATAGGATGCTTAGTCCCTTTCCCTCTACTCTCCAACACACGTTAATGGAGTCCTGTTATTGTTGTGGGTCCTGGGGTGCCAGTAGGACCCGCACTGATTCTAGCCTTTACTGACAGGCAAGTAAGTGGGCCTACTATGGGCCATACATGCCTTCTGCCAGCTAAAATATGTATCATGGGTTGTTTTGGGAGGATAAGCGAGTGGGAGAGAGCTTGAATAATGTATAGGCTTGTTATCTTATTTGTAGCTTGTATTTAACAAGGCATAAGTGGTTGTTTACATCGACCAGATCATTATGGAGCGTAATGGAGGTGATCTGGTTGGAGGGAAGGAAAGTTAATGTGAGGTAGTACTGTATGCTTGGTCTCCTGAGTACTTGATTCACCTACTGTACAATGTGAGCTAAAAACACATTTTCTGTGAATCTTCTCACATCAAGCTGATCAATGGTACAATGCCTGTACCATTGATTGTAAACAGGTCAATTAGATTCCCTTATAATAACTCTTGCTATACATTGACATTTTTCTCTGAAATACTTTTTAACCCCACATTTGACCTGTGACCTTTTTGCCTTCCTTTCCATTCCCTGAAAAAACATCAACCTTCATTTGAATGATTCTGACAGCTATAGTATATGCATCACTTCCAGGACTATGAGTCATATAATAAACAAATTAGCTCCTTTCCCAAAACCAATTACACAGATTGATTGTGATGGCCATTGGCAAGCAGACAGCTGCTAGCTAGCAGTATTGTGAACAGGCAAACATCTAAGTGTTAGGACCCCCTTGCCACTGGGCAGACGGCTGCACACTGCCTGCTCTCTTCTCCCCACCATCTGTTTCCTGAGGGACATACACATGCAAATGTATAAGTCCACTCAGACAGGGGAGCACCCTGTCGCCTCAGACGCCCACTGCTTTGTGGTTTGGCTCATCCAGATCCAAGCATCGGGAAGGTTGGTGCTGCGCATTGACAAAATCAAACTTTGTGGTATAGGGAAAATTAAAAACAGTATGGGAATCAATGGCATGGTTATTCAAAGACTGAGGACGGTGGCAAAGCAGTGCTACTGTATTAAAACAGTGTCACCTTGCAGATACAAAGGTCCCTATGCACTTAATTAAAAGTAGTTCTAGTGACCTTTACTGATATTCAGAAAGTGTGCAATCCTTTAGGGTGTAGCTTTTGCTTACAAATATTTTTTAATCAAGTAGGGAAAAGGTTAACTATATTAGTCTTTTTTGGCATTCACTATATCTGACTACAGTGGTTCTTTTGTTGGAGCTGTTTATGCCAGCAATTCACACATTTTACGAGGTATGCAGTAACTGTTGAATTTGAACACTTTTAAGTGCTGGGTTTTAACACCGGTTGCATAAATAGTGGTAGACCAAACTTATATGACTAGGTTTTGTTGAGAAGGAATAAAAGCCATCTGCTGCCAGTGTTGCTAGCATCAGCATTCAATATCACCTTCAGGGAAAGACAGAATGCAGAGAGGAGCAAAGAAAGATCTAGCCTCATCTTAGAGCAGGAGAGTACAAAAGCAAGTTATTTTTTTCCCCCGGGAAGGTCTTTGACTATGTTTTTAGCTTGATCGTGTTGTAAATGATAATTTGCCCTTTCCACCTGTAGAACATTTTAACCCACTTACAGCACAGTGGGCTACTGACAAGATGAGTCAACCACTTCAGTGTGGTTACAAAATGTTCAATTTGATCTCGCCATTTGTTCCGTATACCAGCACAGCAGGAGGGGGCTGAGTAACTGCTTTTTAGGGCATCTTCCGGTCCGCAAAGCTTATAGCTGACAAAAGGCTATAATCTTTTTGGTCCAATCACAAACCTGCATTCCTTGAAATCCCAGCTACCCTTGAGAGCATTTAGCTTATGATTCACCATCGTTTATATCGTGGTTGCTCAGCTGGTAATGGTTGTTTAAGGAGGAATTGCTGTTGTCGCTAGAATGCTGCACTCCTATAACTTTACAGACTAAAACAGTGAGGAACAGATATGATGAGCTTTGACCCTGGAATACATAGCTAGTTCACCGCTTTTAAGTTTCCTTTCCCTGGGCTAGGCCCTCCGTAGGAGAGAGCTCATGGGTTAGGAGTCATGTTAAGGTTTCTTTTGTTTTAAAAGAACTTGGCAGTACCAGAGGTCATATAGCCTTTGCTTTTCATGTGATTACCATGATCATGGACTTGAATTATGTATGTAGTGTATCTGGTCATTTACTGCATGCATTTGTAATAGAAAGGGGAAAATACTGTGAAATGTTCTTCATTCCAGTCCAGTGGCATATGTGGTAAGAAATGAAGCCATGTCCTAAAGACTTGACTACCCCGGTTTAAACGACGAATAGATGATTGCAAACAAACACTTTTTTTTACCACACACAACTGTACTGTTTTTATTTGCTACATATCTGTTCTGCTGTACTAAAACGACACCAGTGCAGGCACATGTCCCCATCCCATTCCACTGTGGCACATGTACACTTAAACAAGAAAAAGCACTTTGTTAAGGTAGGAAAAGATCATTGTCACCAGAGCCCCAGAGGCAGGGGTTATAGAAATAGCCATAGAGTCTATTTTCCCAGGTCAATCATGGCCTCTAAAGAGGGCTGCTTGTCACTCAGGTCCACAGACTTGACATGAAATAAAATACTTACTGGCCCAATGCTTTTCACGTGTTGTATATGTGAACTCGGGTTGAAAATTAGGCTCTCTGGGCTTCGGTAGATGGGCCAAAGACAAAAGAAGGTAAAAAAAAAATCGCTCAACTATGAAAGCAAGTGCACAAAGAAACAAGGCAACAGTAAACATGTCATCCATAAATGATGCAGTGCCCCCCCTTGGGGCAATTAGTGACAATTATTCCAACTTAATTTGCCTTTTAAAATGATAAACTTGGATTAGCTAACAGAACGTGCCATTGGAACACAGGAGTGGTGGTTGCTGATAATGGGCCTATGTACGCCTATGTAGATATTCCATTACAAATCTACAAAGCTACAATAGTCATTTACAACATTAACAATGTCTACACTGTAGTTCTGATCAATTTGATGTTATTTTAATGGGCAAAAAAATTGCTTTTCTTTCAAAAACATGGACATTTCTATGTGATCCCAAACTTTTGAGCGGTAGTGTATATTCCCCTCACAATCATGGGGGACAACAAGTCTAAATTGTGGAACATTTTATAGGCAGAGCTTATAGGTCCTTATGGGATGCTTGTTTCTCATGAGGAGATGCATATACAGTGGAGTCCGAAATTATTAACACCCTTGATAAAGATGTTAAAGTAGGTATGGGGTTCTTTTCTGTCCATGAGCTCTATGTTCATGTCACCTGACTAAAGCACCAGTTCCCATCCAAGTGCTAATGCTGTTTAGCAAACTCAAGGCATTTGCATTTGTTGGATGACATGAACATAGAGCTCTTTGGACACACACACCAGTGGTGGGTTTGGTGTCCAAATGAGAATGCATGAGCAGAAAAGAACCTCATATCTACTGTAAAATATGGTGGTGGATCTTTGATGTTATGGAGCTATTTTGCTTCCACTAGTCCTGAGGCCCTTGATAAGGTCAATGGCATCATGACCTTCACCCAGTACCAGGATATTTTAGCCAAAAATGCCTCTGCCAGGAGGCTTAAAGTTGGCCGCAAGTGGATCTTCCAGCAAGACAATAACCCCAAGCACACATCAAAATCCAAATAAATTGTTAATGGGCAATGCTTATAGGTCCTTATGGGAAACATGTTTTTCATCGGGGGCTGCATATATGTACAACATTTCATGAATGTAGCTCAAACGGGACTGGAGATATGCTTGTTCAAAGTTTTAATTTGATTACTATAGCGCCCCCCCCCCCCCCCCCCCTTGGGCCAATCAGTGTAATTTTGTAAATGTCGGATCTCCATCTCCATGGAAAGACGTCTCATTCACCAGTGGTGTCTGCGATATCGACTGTGACGAACATACGGAGACAGATCCATAGTCCCCCCCCTTATTTCCTCATGGGGGACAACAACTGACTCAGGCAAGTTATCTTGTCGAATTACATCTTGCCTACACTGTGCGTTAGGGGGATGCTGCTGCTCTGCCAGGAAAGAGAAAGAGATGCCTCAGGACATAGTACTATCACCATGTCTCGTTATGCTGAGGCAGACAAATGAGCAATGAGGGACTCATTTCTGAGTAAAAAATGCATCCCAATGTCTGCCCTACATCCCAGAGTTCCTGTTTTATACAGAATACAAGGTACTCATTGGTGCATTTGTGAATGACAAAGCTATTTTCCCCAAAGTTAAAGCACAGCACAGAGAGAGAGACACAGGCACAGATAGCAGACAGGAGAGTGTAGATTAAGCAGTGTTGCAGCATGAGGTAAAAGAGACTCCTCCACCTGCGAGATCAAGATAGCCCTGCTAGAAACAGCAGATAGGATGAATTTAACATTTTTCACAAAGAGTAGTGGGGAAGACAGTTGGGCACAGAGCGAATGAAACTATGAGTATAACTGCTACTTCTGGATCAGAGCACTGTCTTATAACTAAAACAAAAGGTGGGGAGAGGATCATGTTTTGCACATACTGCGGATTGTTAGCCTGCCTCGCAAGAAATAAAGGAAAACTCATGGATGTGTTTTAGCGGGAACCCCTTTCAACCTGCTTTTTTTTCTCTCTCACCCACTTTTACCAATCACTACTGTATGTCCATTTACAGTTTCAAGGTGCTGGAATTTCCTCTTGCAGATTTCAAATGTATCAGTAAAATATCAGCTCTACAAGTGAGATGCTCTCTGTGTTCCAAAGTACAAAGCCAAAAGTAATTTTACCACATGGCTAAATACCAACTGAATGTACCAGCTCAAATCTCTGACTCAGTCTTAACACATGCCATTGTGTACCAATGGCACAAATGTTTCCTATAATCACAGATCTTAGTCATCATCAGGTGTCATTCATATAAACATCAAACTAAAATAATAGTTTATCTAAAACAGCACTGCAGCAGAAGGAGAGGCAGGGGAGCCAGTAGAAATGAGATGAGGGCCCAGCCATCCCTACTGTTCATAGGCTGGCGATGCAGCCTGCTCCCTATGTTTGGCTCTGCATGGCATGTTGCTCCTCCGTTCTCCCTGTCCTGTTTTATTGGCTCGGAGAGCTTTCCCTGGCCTCCTTTAAGAGGGCAGGAGGAAATTGGTGACAGATTTGGCCAGCGGGAAGGCTGGCCTCTAAGAGTGGGAGGCGGCTGGGCACTGCCATCAAAAAGCCTCCACCTATCCTCCCCCTCCGCGGACCAGCGTTACGTGACAAAACATACGAGCCTTGTTCTTATCTGTCAGGTTTCAGGGAGGTCAGACACACAACACAAGGCTCACAGCCTCCGATGTTTCAATAAACATATTAACTCTTGAACAAATACAAAAACAGCCTGTCCTTACACACCGGCACATATCCAATACACATGCATGTCCTGCTGATGTGTGTGGGTGGGTGGATGGATGGATGGATGGATAGATGGATAGATGGATAGTTAGATAGATGCAAGCCTGTGTACCACATCGTATGCTAGGACTATCCGGTCTGTCCCAATTGCATAATTAAATAGATAGAGGCCAGGAAAGATGTCCACAGAAGCACTCTGGATCCCTCCCTGACATCTGTTTCCCTCAGGCCCAGCAAGAATATGAATATTTCTAAGAAACTGTTGCCAGTCGGAGCATTAGGATCATTGTTACCATGTGTGAGACCCTATGTAAAGTGATCCTTATGAACCTGGCAGTTGTTTTCACTATGGGTTGGTATGATGGGATGAGTTACAGCTTGCCTTCGCTGTGTTTGTTTGGGGGCTGCTCTGAATGCTGCTACTGCTCAGCCAGGAAAGAGAAAGAGATGCCTCAGGGCTGTGTACGATCACCATGTTAGAGACCATGTCCAGAGACCACCTTTGCTTGCTTTCCCCCATTGACCACTTCCCTCCGATGACCATTCAAGCCGTGAACTTTCCAACCCTCTCTTGACCTTCTGTCTCATTTTTTAAAATTGCTTTTCTTTTTTGTGTTGCTATAAAGCGCTTTGAGATTCTTTATGTAAATGAATAGCGCTAGTTTGTTTTTGTTTCTTTGTCTGTTAGTAGATCTTAGTCCCCACCACCACCCCCCCCCCCACTATCAAGTTCTCCGAAATTACAATAGTGTGGGGGATGAGAGAGAGAGAGAGAGAGAGAGAGAGAGAGAGAGAGAGAGAGAGAGAGAGAGAGAGAGAGAGAGACAAAGAGAGACAGAGAGAGACAGAGAGAGACAGAGAGAGACAGAGAGAGAGAAAAACACTAGAAGGTGTGCTCTGTGATGAGGTAATGACAACAGGTGCAGAACAACATGTCCAGAAAGAAGACTGGGAGGAAGTATGCGAAGAGTCATCTCTGAAAAGAAAAGAGATGAGGGGCTTTTGTTTGTAGAGAAGGTGAGAGACAGTTGCCCCAGAGGTGTTAACTGTATGAGAATGTGAACATTTAAATGGTGTAAAGTAAAGATGTGATTTAAAGTACCAATGACATATCATTTCCCTGTTTGATGTCAATGAAATTGACTAAATGACCAATATGTGATATTTGATATCACTCATTGCACATTGATATTAATGTCAACAGTGATCGTCTTGTCCCTTATAAAATGCCATCTGGTTGAGTTATACAGGGGCCTTTTTCACAGATAATGATGGGAAGTCATAAAATCCAGTGTCAACTCAAACCTCTGCACTTTGACTCTATCTATTCAATACCAGACTGTTCTAACAGTACATAATACATACAGACAGACAGACATATTACAGTTTTTTACAATCGCTAATATCCTTTTGTGCAATCTGTAGTCACATTTTCAAAACTCTAAACACAATTAGCACAACATCCGTCTGTTGTGGACCATACCAATAACACAATTCATGTTGTTTTCACAGAATATGTAGTCAATTAACACGTTTCTAAAATGCTTACATTTTCTTTACATACAAGCTTACCCAATACCAAAATTATGGATCTTTCTTGTCTTTTTCACAAATGCTTGCACACAGTGTGCCAGAAATGAAGACCTAATGTTTAAAACCTTAAATATAGTGTAAAGCCTCTACTTCTGCAATAACAGGAGCTCAAAAGCTATATTGAAACAGTCGATAAGTATTTTTGAATGAATAGATCATTGAAACATTGAGAAATAGCTGATTTACTTTAAGTTGTGTTAAATAGACCAACCACAGCTGATTCTAATCTCAATGGGAGACATAGCCAGGTGTTAAAGTTCTTTCAATTACATGGACATACACAGTAAAAAGTGGACTATTTGGATTGATTTGGTTCAATGTGGAGACAGAACAACACAGAGGAGCAGAGAGAGAAAAGATTATGTCTGGACAAGGGAGAGGAATAGTTGAACCAGGGAGAGGAGTAGCTGGACCAGGCAGAGGAGTAGCTGGACCAGGCAGAGGAGTAGCTGGACTAGGCAGAGGAGTAGCTGGACCAGGCAGAGGAGTAGCTGGACCAGGCAGAGGAGTAGCTGGACCAGGCAGAGGAGTAGCTGGACCAGGCAGAGGAGTAGCTGGACTAGGCAGAGTAGTAGCTGGACCAGGGAGAGGAGTAGCTGGACCAGGGAGAGGAGTAGCTGGACCAGGGAGAGGAGTAGTTGGACCAGGGAGAGGAGTAGTTGGACCAGGACAATGAAGAAGGAGAGGTAGGGGGAGAGGAGTAAGAATGTGTGGTGGTGTTCAAAGGAGAGTAAGATCTGTTGTCACTGACGAAATAAGAGCCACCATCATAGACCATGTGATAAACCATGTTCTATCACTGAGAGAGGCTGGTGAAAGAGTCCAGCCTAATCTCAGACAGTCAACCGTGGCTTCCATTATCCAGAATTTTCAACAAACCCACAGGTAAGTAATGCATTTCACAAGGGCTTCTTCTATCATTACTGTTGCTATGTGTCACGGTAACTGTAGGCCACCAGTCTCAATGCAAAGATGTATGTTGTATTTTTGTTCCTCTAAAGGACGTCTTCCTCCCTCCGGGGAGGGAGGAAAGCTCCTCAGTGAAGACCAAGAGCATGCCATTGTAGGATTGTTCATTGCTGACAATGCATTAAAATTGAGAGAAATTCATACCAGAATTGTAGAGGACAACCTGGTAATTCACAATGTGGAAAGCATCAGCCTGACTACCATTGCTCGGACTCTGACCAAACACAGAGTTGTACACAGTTCCTTTTGAAAGGTCAAGGAACTCCGGCACGCCCAGGTATGGTGTCTATCCAATGTCTTGTTCTATAGTGAGTTTTACACTATGCTACTCTACATGTAAACATGGGTTACAGTACATACAGTAGGACATACTGAAAAGCATTTACACATACTGTTTTTTTTTCAGAGAGTCATAGAGTTGGAGGCTAATCAGACCCCACATGAAATCATTTATGTAGACGAGGCAGGGTTTAACCTGGCAGAAACACGTCGGCGGGAAAGAAACGTAATCGGGAAAAGGGCCTCCGTTGATGTGCCGGGTCAGAGAGGAGAAAATATCACAATGTGTGCTGCAATCTCGAGTGCTGGTTTGGTCCTGCAGAAATGCCAGATTGGTCCCTACAATACTGAGCGCCTTCTTTTGTTTTTAGATGACATCCACCAACAACTGGTGCCAGAAGCAGAAAGGGAACCGCTGGGAGGAAACATGAGGACATTTGTGATTGCATGGGACAATGTAGCATTCCACCATTCACATGCAATCAAACTGGTTTGCAGCCCATCCAAGAATGGTTTCCCTTTTCCTCCCCCCTCCTCGCCTTTCCTCAACCCCATTGAGGAATTTTAGTCTGCCTGGACGTGGAAAGTGTATGATCATTGGCCACATTACCAAATGTCCCTCCTGGATGCAATGGATGCCGGCTGCAGAGACATCTCAGCTGAAGACTGCCAGGGGTCGATAAGGCATGCCAAGCGTTTATATCCAAGGTGCATAGCGAGAGATGACATAAGATGTGATGTGGACGAGAACATGTGGCCAAATGCTGAAGATTGTATAGATTAGAACAGGACTGTGCATTTTAGTTTTTTTCCCCTTCTGTGCCTTTTCTTACTGTAATTGTGTTTTATTTTTACACGTTTGGAACCAAAGACCATGTATGTTGGATTTTTTGTTGATTACTGGCAGCAATTTCATGTTGCTAAGCTTTTACTGCAACAATTCTGTCACTTACTATTTTTTGCTACTGTACATTCTATAAAGTAAAGATAGTATGTTGCAAAAAATGCACACATTCGACACTCAACCAGAAAATGTAGAGTGGTTTACAGTGAAAGGAAACTGAATTATAAAAAAATATATATTTCATATTGTGTGCAGGTAGAACTGAAACATGAAATGTAATACAGTTTTTGTAATGCCATCAAATGTTAATATTTTGAAAGTCGTTGTGCTATGATTGACTATACATGTCACGTCCTGGCCAGTATATAAGGTTAATTGTTTTGTAGTTTGGTCAGGGCGTGACAGAGGGTATTTGTTTTATGTGGTTCGGGGTGGTGTGTTTGTGTAAAGGGTGTTTGATTTAGTATGTCCGGGGTTTGGTTTATGTCTAGGTAGTTCTATGTGGAGTCTAGTATGTCTGTTTCTATGTCTGGTGAATTGGTGTTGGGACTCTCAGTTGAAGGCAGGTGTTTTCTATCTGCCTTTGATTGAGAGTCTCATAAATGAGGGTGTGTTTGTGTTTGTGTTTTGGTGGGTGATTGTTCTGTGTTCAGCCCTAGGCTTTGCTAGACTGTTTTGTTGTTCGTTTGTTAGTTCTAGTAGTTTTGTTATTTTGTATTCAGTTGTTTTTTGTAAGTTAATAAATCTAAATATGAGCATACACGTACCTGCTGCATTTTGGTCCTCATTCACCAACGACAACCGTGACAGAATCACCCACCACCAAAGGACCAAGCAGCAGAGGAAGGAGCGGAGGATTTTCGAAGAGGACAAACGAGAGAGATGGACTTGGGAGGAGATCTTGGAGGGAGAAGGCTCCTACACTTGGGAGGAGATCCAAGCAGGGAAAGATCGCCTTCCTTGGAAACAGGTGGTACGCGAGAGAGAGGATAGGAGTAAGGCTGGTATGGACCGGGAACGTTTCCGAGGGACAAGACTGGCGTTGAAGCACGAGAGGCACCCCCAAGAAAATTTTGGGGGGGGGCACACGGGTAGTTTGGCTAGGCCTAGGAAGAGCCGGAGGCCAGCTACCCGTGGTTATATGGAGGAGCGTATGAGGTGGGGAGCGCCATGTTTCGCTGAGAAGCGCAATATCTCACCCATACGCACGCACAGTCCGGTGCGAGTTATTCCAGCCCCTCGCAGGTGCCGTGCTAGAGCGGGCATCCAGCCTGGTAGGAGGATGCCTGCGCAGCGCATCTGGTCGCCGGTACGCCTCCGAGGACCAGGCTACCCAACTCCCGCTCTACGCACGGCTACCATCAAGCCCCTGCACAGCCCAGTCTGCCCTGTACGAGCACTCCGCTCGTGCAGGGCTACTAGTTCCATCGAGCCAAGGCGGGTTGTGCAGGAGGTAAGATCTAGACCGGCTGTGCACCTCCATAGCCCTGGGTTTCCAGCTCCTGTCTCTCGTGCGGACCCGGAAGTGCGGCCACCCAGTCCGACTCGTCCTGTTCCCGCTCCCCGCACTAAACGGCAAGTGCGTAAACCCAGCCTCGCCAGTCAACAGTCGCCGGAGCTTCCCGCCAGTCAACAGTCGTCGGAGCTGCCCGCCAGTCAACAGTCGTCGGAGCTGCCCGCCAGTCAACAGTCGTCGGAGCTGCCCGCCAGTCAACAGTCGTCGGAGCTGCCCGCCAGTCAACAGTCGTCGGAGCTGCCCGCCAGTCAACAGTCGTCGGAGCTGCCCGCCAGTCAACAGTCGTCGGAGCTGCCCGCCAGTCAACAGTCGTCGGAGCTGCCCGCCAGTCAACAGTCGTCGGAGCTGCCCGCCAGTCAACAGTCGCCGGAGTGGTCAGACTGCGCTGAACTGCCGGAGTGGCCAGACTGCGCTGAACTGCCGGAGTGGCCAGACTGCGCTGAACTGCCGGAGTGGCCAGACTGCGCTGAACGGCCGGAGTGGCCAGACTGCGCTGAACTGCCGGAGTGGCCAGACTGCGCTGAACTGCCGGAGTGGCCAGACTGCGCTGAACTGCCGGAGTGGCCAGACTGCGCTGAACTGCCGGAGTGGCCAGACTGCGCTGAACTGCCGGAGTGGCCAGACTGCGCTGAACTGCCGGAGTGGCCAGACTGCGCTGAACTGCCGGAGTGGCCAGACTGCGCTGAACTGCCGGAGTGGCCAGACTGCGCTGAACTGCCGGAGTGGCCAGACTGCGCTGAACTGCCGGAGTGGCCAGACTGCCCTGACCTGCCGGAGTGGCCAGACTGCCCTGACCTGCCGGAGTGGCCAGACTGCCCTGACCTGCCGGAGTGGCCAGACTGCCCTGAACTGCCGGAGTGGACAGACTGCCCAGACTGCCCCGAGCTGACAGACTGCCCTGAACTGCCGGAGTGGCCAGACTGCCCTGAACTGCCGGAGTGGCCAGACTGCCCTGAACTGCCGGAGTGGCCAGACTGCCCTGAACTGCCGGAGTGGCCAGACTGCCCTGAACTGCCGGAGTGGCCAGACTGCCCAGACTGCCCTGAGCTGACAGACTGCCCTGACCTGCCCGAGTTGCCAGACTGCCCTGACCTGCCCGAGTTGCCAGACTGCCCTGACCGTCCCGAGTTGCCAGACTGCCCTGACCGTCCCGAGTTGCCAGACTGCCCTGACCGTCCCGAGCTGCCAGACTGCCCAGACAGCCTGGAACGGCCTGAGCCGGAGCCGCCTCCAATATAGGTGGGTTGGGGAGGGGGGGTGTAGCACAGTGCCGTCGTTGACGGCAGCCACCCTCCCTTCCCTCCCTTTAGTAAGGGGGAATTTTCTTTTGGGTATTGTTTGGGGGTAATTTTTTTTGTGTTAAGGTGCTTCTGGGGTAGCACCTTTAAGGGGGGGGTACTGTCACGTCCTGGCCAGTATATAAGGTTAATTGTTTTGTAGTTTGGTCAGGGCGTGACAGAGGGTATTTGTTTTATGTGGTTCGGGGTGGTGTGTTTGTGTAAAGGGTGTTTGATTTAGTATGTCCGGGGTTTGGTTTATGTCTAGGTAGTTCTATGTGGAGTCTAGTATGTCTGTTTCTATGTCTGGTGAATTGGTGTTGGGACTCTCAGTTGAAGGCAGGTGTTTTCTATCTGCCTTTGATTGAGAGTCTCATAAATGAGGGTGTGTTTGTGTTTGTGTTTTGGTGGGTGATTGTTCTGTGTTCAGCCCTAGGCTTTGCCAGACTGTTTTGTTGTTCGTTTGTTAGTTCTAGTAGTTTTGTTATTTTGTATTCAGTTGTTTTTTGTAAGTTAATAAATCTAAATATGAGCATACACGTACCTGCTGCATTTTGGTCCTCATTCACCAACGACAACCGTGACAATACAGTTGAAGTCGGAAGTTTACATACACCTTAGCCAAATACATTTAAACACAGTTTTTCACAATTCCTGACATTTAATCCTAGTAAAAATTCACTGTCTTAGGTAAATTAGGATCACCACTTTATTTTAAGAATGTGAAATGTCAGAATAATAGTAGAGAGAATGATTTATTTCAGCTTGCATTTCTTTCATCACATTTCCAGTGGGTAAGAAGTTGACATACACTCAATTAGTATTTGGTAGCATTGCCTTTAAATTGATTAACTTGGGTTAAAGGTTTTGGGTAGCCTTCCACAAGATTCCTACAATAAATTTGGTGAATTTTGACCCATTCCTCCTGACAGAGCTGGTGTAACTGAATCAGGTTTGTAGGCCTCCTTGCTCGCACAGGGTTTTTCAGTTTTGCCCACAAATTTTCTATAGGATTGAGGTCAGGGCTTTGTGATGGCCACTCCAATACCTTGACTTTGTTGTCCTTAAGCCATTTTGCCACAACTTTGGAAGTATGCTTGGGGTCATTGTCCATTTGGAAGACCCATTTGCAACCAAGCTTTAACTTCCTGACTGATGTCTTGAGATGTTGCGTCAATATATCCACATAATTTTCCTACCTCATGATGCCATCTATTTTGTGAAGTGCACCAGACCCTCCTGCAGCAAATCACCCCTACAACATGATGCTGCCACCCCCGTACTTCACGGTTGGGATGGTGTTCTTCAGCTTGCAAGCCTCCCCCTTTTTCCTCCAAACATAACGATGGTCATTATGGCCTAACAGTTCTATTTTTGTTTCAACAGACCAGAGGACATTTCTCCAAAAAGTATGATCTTTGTCCCCATGTGCAGTTGCAAACTGTAGTCTGGCTTTTTTATGGCGTTTTTGGAGCAGTGGCTTCTTCCTTGCTGACCGACCTTTCAGGTAATGTCGATATAGGACTCGTTTTACTATGGATATAGATACTTTCGTACCTGTATTGTCCAGCATCTACCCAAGGTCCTTTGCTGTTGTTCTGGGATTGATTTGCACTTTTCGCACCAAAGTACATTCATCTCTAGGAGACAAAACACATCTCTTTCCTGAGCGCTATGGCGGCTGCGTGGTCACATGGTGTTTATACTTGCGTACTATTGTTTGCACAGATGAACGTGGTACCTGCAGGTGTTTGGAAATTGCTCCCAAGGGTGAACCAGACTTGTGGAGGTCTACAATTTTTTTCCTGAGATCTTGGCTGATTTCTTTTGATTTTCCCATGATGTCAAGCAAAGAGGCACTGAGTTTGAAGGTAGGCCTTGAAATACATCCACAGGTACACCTCCAATTGACTCAAATTATGTCAATTAGCCTATCAGAAGCTTCTAAAGCCATGACATCATTTTTGGGAATTTTCCAAGCTGTTTAAAGGCATACTAAGTTGACTGTGTGTAAACTTCTGACCCACTGGAATTGTGATACTGTGAATTATAAGTGAAATAATCTGTCTGTAAACAATTGTTGGAAAATTACGTGTGTCATGCACAAAGTAGATGTCCTAACCAACTTGCCAAAACTATAGATTGTTTACAAGAATTTGTGGAGTGGTTGAAAAATGAGTTTTAATGACTTCAACCTAAGTGTATGTAAACTTCCGACTTCAACTGTAGGTTCTTCATGGATAGAAAACATGTGCTACTGTTTTGACAGAATGATAAGATAATGAGTCGGGTTTGTCGTGTTGTGATAGAGTTAGTGTATGTAGAGAACGTTTCTTTGCATTTTGAAATGTAGAGTTGATATTTAATGAATAAAATGTGGTTCTGAGCAGAAAATTAACTATTTGGCTAATTGTGTGATGTAGGTGTGTTAAGAGTTTAGAAAAAGTATTTTAAGTATAGGTAAATTCTTGTTAGCAATTGTAAAAAACTATAAACTGTTTTTAGAGATGAAATTCAATTATGTGACTTTTATAGATCCTTTGCAAAGTCTGCTGTACATGATGACCTCATGAGCGAAGGCTGTAATGCATGAACTATTGACATATGTAAAGACCACATAATCAAATGTAATTGTATTTATCACATGCACCGAGTACAACAGGTGTAGACTTTACCGTGAAAAGCTTACTTATGAACCCTTTCCCAATGCAGATATTAAAAGTAAGAAACATTTGCTAAATAACAAAAAGGAAATATTAACTCAAATAATTATAACGAGGCTATATACAAGGAGTACAGGTACCGAGTTAGGGTTACGTGCAGGGGTACGAGCTAGTTGAGGTATTTTAGGTTATATGTACATGTAGGTAGGAGTAAAAGTGACTAGGCAATCGGGATAGATAACAGAGTAGCAGCAGCGTACTATATGTGAAGAGTGTGAAAGTCTGTCCATGTGTGAGTGTGTGTGTGTTGGAATGTCAGTGCAGTATGTGTGAGTGTGTGGGCAGAGTCCAGTGAGGGTGCATAGAGCCAGTGCAAGAGAGTCTGTACAAAAAGAAGGGGATCAATGAAAATAGTCCGGGTAGCTATTTGATTAACTGTTTAGCAGTCTTATGGCTTGGGGGTAAAAGCTATTCGGGAGACATTTGGTCCCAGACTTGGTGCTCCGGTACCACTTGCCGTGCGGTAGCAGAAAGAACAGTTTATGACTTGGGTGGCTGGACTCTTATAACATTTTTAGGGCCTTCCTCTGACACCGCCTGGCATAGAGGTCCTAGATGGCAGGAAGCTCGCCCCCATGATGTACTCGGGACATACGTGCTACCCTCTCTAGCGCTTTATAGTCGGATGCCAAGAAATGTCCATAATACGATTCATAGATGATACGTTTTGCACTGTTTTTAACAGTAGGCAATACGAAAGTGCACAATATCTCTCATGAAGTTATTAGCTATCTTTTAACTTTGACCAATGATGTACACTGCCAGGTATAGATTTGTGTGTCCATACTATTGTTTGCATATTACTGTATTTTCTGGCGTATTATCTGGCTTTTTTTCTCTCCTTTCTGCAGAAAAAGAGCAAGCTGCACTACCATATAGCGGTGATCATAAACTACATGGGACATTGTATCTCTCTGGCAGCCCTGCTGGTGGCCTTCATCCTCTTTATGAGGCTGAGGTGAGTAACACTGTCCTCCTACTGTCATTCCTCCATCATATCAACACATCACATAACAAACAGATAATAACACGACACCCGTCTGTTACGTTCCTTCACGTTCCTCCGTCATGTCAACACATCCTATGTCCTGATGTCACACCCACACAACCCCATAGCCTTGGTTACGGCTAAGTGTTTCATACTCAAGCCAATACAACATGAAACAGTACAGTATGAAACCGAGAAGAAAATACCATTATTCCATAGTTCATAATACTCTGTAATAATCCTGCCGAGATTCGTGTTATTTTATGGCTCAGTAGACAGGATCCACGTTCTTGTGCTCGATACTTGTCACTCACCGGGGGGGGGGGGGGATATGTCATTATGTGTACCACCAGCCCGGCCCTCAACCCTGCAGTACATGCTCTGTCATGACCCATCAATGTCTAAATAGATTTTCTGACTCATGACAAGGTTGGATGAATGAGGTGGTGAATGTAATGCAGCGCTGGTTTGACCTAGGTGTAATGCAGCCTTGTTTCGGTTCTGTCCTGTATATGTCCAGCATATTAGTGAAGTGTGCCCTGCTGGAGTGGCGTGTATTATTCAAATACATTCACACACACAGGCACGCACGAACAAACACACACACACACACACACACACACACACACACACACACACACACACACACACACACACACGGACAAATCCACTCTGAAATCCACTCCATGTTCCCACAACCGCAATCTTGTTTTGTGAGAGGAGAGAGACTGTTTCATTCTGGACTCCCAGGGTTCACCCGCTGTTCAAAAACTGGTCGAGTCAACGTTGTTTCCACATAATTTCAAGCAAAAAATGTGATGACGTTGAATCAACGTGGAAAAGTGATTGGATTTGAAAAAAGTCATCAACGTAAGGGAATTGTTTTACCTCAATCCAATGATAAGGTGATTTTTTAAATTTTATTTCACATTGAGTTCATGTTAGTTGTCAACTCAACCAAATGTAAAACAAAACTAGATGTTGAAATTATGTCTGGGATGTGTTGACCAGTGAAGGCACTGTGCGGTGGTGAAAGCAGTGATGCGTGACAAACAGCATGTCACTAACAACCCAACATGTCAGTCAGCCAAAAACCACGCATGTCTGTGTTTTCTCAAAGGCCACACCAAAACAGATTATCTGGACTCTGAGATTAAACATATAGTGTAAGAGATTGTTTAGAACGGATTATCCTGGATTAATCTGGTCCGATTCATTTCAGCAAGATACTGTCTCACTGCTTCAATTGCTCCAATCAAGAAGCCTCATTTGAGTTGAGACGACAGAGGAAGATTTTTTAGGCTCACTCAATCTGGTTAAAATAGTTACATCTTCAACATCAGTGCCCTGTTTATTAACCTCTTACCATCTCAGCTAATATGGAGAGTGGTGTGTCATAAAGCTATTGGGATTGGTCGTACTGTATGTATGTAGAGAATAGAGGACAGGAAAAGTAAAGTAGCAGACAGACCGGCCAGCGCTGGTCTACTGTTTACTTCCTAAACTGAAATGAAACAGCTAGCAGGAACAGATGTCTGGGATGGACACACACATACACACATACACCCTGAGACTTCATTACTCCTTCTCCACACATGGGCTGAACTCGCTGAAATCACGGCCTGTTTTATCTTTTCATTTGATCTGGCTGTGATAAAGGTGTCCTTTTTAATATTTCACACACACACACAAAAAAAAATGTTTTGGCTATAAAGCCCCTCTAGCTACTTCACGGGTATAGACCTCTCACAGGAGAATGGTAGCTGTGTGAGTCATACATTGTTTGTACTGTAACGACAGAAGAAAAGTCCCTGAAAGGAGTACTTTCTCATTCACATGCCTCGCTTTGATAGATTATAGGCCTTCAATGTCTTTTGGCATAAAATCGAAAGTCAAAAGGTGCGTTTTTTTTCTTTTTACACCCTTGAAACTGAGTTATTTTATATATCCTCCTTTTATATCCTATCTAATCTGCTCTTCAGGACTGATTACAAAATCGATAATACAATTTGAAGGATTATCAGATTACGGAGATGAATCAAAATAGCTTCACTGCCTGAATGCATTGTACAGTTAAAAAACAATGCACATCATTGTCACTCCTGAGTGTATACGCTCTTCTTTGATCATGTAATGCTTTGCTGTACAGTATCAGTGCATTCAATGCATGCGCATTGTTTGGGTAGCTCGGCCAAGGGAACCACTTTTAAGAGGTTTAGTGTCTGCACATAAGCTTCGGTAACACTTTGTTTGGATAGCCCTAAACCTCCTATTCAAACTCAGTGAAGACCCCAGGCCTGGTTTAGTGTGCGGACAAGTTTAGATTGAATGACTTGAGGTTATTTTCAGTCCGGGAACACAACGGTGAGAAGAGGGTAAACACATTGCTTGTTCAAGCCTCTCTGAGTTAAGGCACCCAATGCACTGTGAACGGTATTGCTGAGTTTGAGTTGTAGACAAAGCATCCATGGGAGAACACTTCTGCTTCACCCCTCCTTTCGTTCACACTTGCTGACATTTGGTAAGATACTGCCGAGCACTGAAATATACAGACGCATAAGTGTAAAAGAGGAAAAGGTGCTTTCGTATGGAACGAGGGCTTAGTTGTTTGTGTGGGAACTTCAGCTGACGTGTATCTAATTATGTTGAATTGGGGCGGACCTAAATTACTTTCGGGTTATACATGTGGATATTTCTCGTGCACAAGTTTTGTAATTGCCACCACATGGAAACTTTGTACACGACTTCATGATTCGTCAATTATTTTAACACTTAAGTGATTACGAAAGAGAAAAAGATTATCAGGGAAACAACGACTTCAGATGATCATTGACTTTCCACTGATCCCTGAACTAGGAAGACCTGGCGGATTCTATTCCCGTCCATACTGACGTAGCAGCAGGATGAAGAGACAGGGTATGTAGAGGATAGGAGGCTACAGACCTCAGAGACACATGGTCTCAGTGTGAAGTGATGGCCCCTGGCCAGCTTCCCTCAGCTCCCCAGTGAACTGAGAAACGCACCGACAGCGAACATACCCAGGACCCCAGCACTGCACTGGCAGGGTGTTACCAACGCAGTGATATGCCATTTGGACTGTGAAACACACCAGGGGGAATCTGCGTCAGTGGAAAAGGACAAGCAGAGCAGCACTGCTGTCATCCACTAATGGAAAACCCCCTGTTGGGAAAACGACAGAGGCGTTATTCACGTAGCTAACCAGGATCTTTGCCTGATCTATCCCCCCTCATTTTGTGTAGGAGCAGGCGCTTATACAACCTGGTCTCAGAGCATTTCGTATTACTTTGTATGTAAATCCGAGACTTAATTTATCAAATCAAATTTTATTAGTCACATGCGCCGAATGCAACAGTGAAATGCTTATGATATTCTAAGTTTTATATAGTATGTATTCATTTGTGGATGTCCATCGCATATTTCGAATGTTATGTTATGAATTACAATTCGTATTATATGTTACGTGTAACGGGCGTCGTATAGAGGGGACCAAGGCGCAGCGTGTTGAGTGCTCATAATTGTATTTTAATGAAAACGAACACTTTGTCAAAAGAAACAAAACGACAGCTAACAGTTCTGTCAGGTTACATTAACGAAACAGAAAACAACTACCCACGAAAACCAAGTGGGAAAAGGCTGCCTAAGTATGGCTTCCAATCAGAGACAACGATAGACAGCTGCCTCTGATTGGAAACGATACCAGGCCAAAACATAAACACAAACAGAATGCCCACCCCCTATCACACCCTGACCTAACTAAACAGAGAAAAAATAGCTCTCTTAGGTCAGGGCGTGACAATATGTTAACAATTCTAGATAGATGGCTAATGTTAGTTAGCTCACTAACATTAGCTAGGCTAGGGGATCAAATCAAAATCAAATCAAATTTTATTAGTCAGATGCGCCGAATACAACAGTGAAATGCTTACTTATGAGCCCCCAACCAACAATGCAGTTTCAAAAAATGCAGGCAAGAATAAGAGATAAAAGTAACAAGTAATTAAAGAGCAGCAGTAAAACAACAATAACGAGACTATATACAGGAGGGTACCAGTACAGAGTAAATGTGAAGGGGCACCGGTTAGTTGAGGTAGTATGTACATGTAGGTAGAGTTATTGAAGTGGCTATGCATAGATGACAACAACAGAAAGTACCAGTGGTGTAAGGAGGGTGAGGTGGGGTGGGGAGGAAATGCAAATAGTCTGGGTAGCCAATTGATTAGATGTTCAGGAGTCTTATGGCTTGGGGGTAGAAGCTGTTTAGAAGCCTCTTGGACCTAGACTTGGCGCTCCGGTACCGCTTGCCATACGGTAGCAGAGAGAACAGTCTATGACTATGGTGGCTGGAGTCTTTTTTTTAGGGCCTCCTCTGACACCACCTGGTATAGAGGTCCTGGATGGCAGGAAGCATTGTCCCAGTGATGTGATGGGCCGTTCACACTACCCTCTGTAGTGCCTCTTCATCCTGCTGCTGAGGCCAAGCAGTTGCCATACCAGGCAGTGATGCAACCAGTCAGGATGCTCTCAATAGTGTAGCTGTAGAACCTTTTGAAGATCTGAGGACCCATGATAGATAGGGTTAGGATTAAGTTTAGGAGTTAGGTTAAAGAGTTAAACTATGGTTATGGGAAGGGTTAAGGGAAGGGTTCGCTAATATTCTAAGTAGTTGCAAAGTAGCTCAAAAGTAGCAAAATGCTTCTAATTAGCTAAAATGCTGAAGTGATCTGTGATCATTTTCAAACTCGCAACCTTTGAGTAGCTAGACATTCCCGTTATATGCCTACCCATCCACCCCGACCAGCCACCTTCCTTTTGTTTTTGCCTTAAGTAAACATCTGTCTTATGTAACCAAACGTAACATATCATACTAAATGGAGTGTCTCAGATTTATGTACAGAATAATACAAAATGCTCTGAGACCAGGTTGGTTTGCAGCAAAATGCCCATGACGCTGTCCAAGTTCGTTCACAGTGGGGATGGGGTTTAAAGCATGAAACGGGAAATGCTGCTGCTTTCAAGAATGTGCATAGTGAAGATACAGGACTCCCTGGGGAGAGGGAAATTAACCAAGAGATAGGCCAGTAAGACGAGAGGAACTGTGGTGATGTGGGAAGGGGTTTGCTGTCAACCCTACTGTACCACTAGGCCCTTGAGATCACATGTAGTAAGGATCCACTCAGCACAGAGCCCTGGGCTGTACAGCAGCTCAAACTCCCTCAAAACGGTGATACTATTCATATAATAAAGTGTAAGTGTAAGTGTTCTCACTTGGAACAAACGTGGTGGAACTTTGGATCCCAAAGCAGCTGCTCGCCCACTTTCAGAGCGCACATCCTAGTGTGATGGCTGGAGTGGTGCCTATCAGTGATTGTCACAGCTCACCTGGCAAAAAGCTGTTTAGCCTAGTGCCAGTCAATGTTTCACCATGGCCTTATTTTTTATTAACTTTGCTTGAGCCCACTCCATTAGAGTCAGTTTGCAGAGGTCCAGTTCAAACATGTTGTTGAAGACCTTTGTTGCCAAGGTATCAAACATGAACTTAACATCTGCATTGAATCAAGCTGGAAATCATTGATATAAATACAGCACACTGTTGAAAGGGACAGTCTGCTACCAATAAGGAAAAGTAAAGCAAAAAGCTGTAGAGATACTGTACCACAACACTTCTACCCAACTTAGAGATGTCCTCATTGTAAACCAAGGCACTTTTGCGGTTACATGAAGGGGACGATTACAGGCTTGTTTTAACAGTGATGTGGCATGTTTTTTCCCGGAGGGGGGTCCCTGATCCCGCTTTCTTATTTACAAGAGACCAGAGCTCCGAAATATGAAACAGAGCCTTCAGCCCACTGCTGGTTAGTGCTTCAAAGGGCTTCCTGGGGTAGCCAATGGCGCTATGTTCAGTCTATATTTGGTTTAATGGATCTCAGCCACGTGTCTGTCTAATTTCACTTCGCTTCACTAACGACTTTTTAAACTAATTCTACCCTAACCATAGTACTAATAACATAGTTTGGGACTTCAAACTGTAGCACCTTCCAAAAGCCCAATGAATGTTGCGTACCAGCTACGTCAAGGGCAAATCTGATGGCCAGAGAAGGGGAGAGGCTGAGGAGATTGAAGTCATGCCCTTAATCCTTACAACTCCATAAAGAGACTTCTTGATGATTGGGGTGATGGGAGTAATTTATGACAACCTTCAAGGCATTCTGGAACCATTGATTATGCTACTTTGCTTCAATACCCAGGTACTCTCTAACCTTGAGGACGAGGTAGTTTTAGACATTGTGTCATTATAGAGAGACCCAGTGACCCATCTAAGGCAAGCCATTATCTTGATGGGTAACATGTACTCACACACACAGACACACACACACACACACACACACACACACACACACACACACACACACACACACACACACACACACACACAGATGCAATTCCCATTCCCCACACACACTCCAGCGTTACATCCTCCAGAAAAGGTCAAGACCAATAGCCTGCTGTTGAGCAAGCAGATTCACTAACCAGTCACGCAGATAGCTGACTTGACTCTAGTGTAAACAAGTGATGTTTGTTCATCAACGTATTTGACGTTGGGGGATGAAATAATACTTATTAATGGCTCAACAGACCCCATTTCTGCGATCTGGGTTAATGGTGTATAATGTAATATGCATGAATAGAAATTGACTGAAAGAACCAGTCAATTCTCGTTTATACTGATTCAGAATCACTTTACCTGGTAATGCACAATGGCAGAAGTGTGGTATATCAAAAAGGACATAATTCTTCTCTTTTTTTACCAAGACTGGAACTTGCTGTAAGCCTAAATAAAAAACAAGGAAGAGATGACTCCCTATGTCTCTCTGCTGAGTAAACTGAACTCACATGTTCATCATCTCATTCTGCTAGAAGTTTGTGATTCAGAGAATCTCTGACCTTTAATTATTGGATTTCTGCCACATAACACACAAGGGAATAGTTAGCCCAGATATGATCTTTTTAAATATAAATAATACAACCCCAAGCTGGGGCCTCGGTTGACATTTTCGGCTGCCCATGAGACCTGCACATGTGTGGTGGTGTTGTTTACCTATGTGTGCCTGCTCTGGGAGGCAGGACTCTGGGGTGAGGGGTCATGGGAGGCTTCAGCTTGACCTGGTGGTGTCTTCAATTGGCTTGTTGCAGTGGAAGCCCCATCAGAGTTCAACAGCAGGTGACTGCTACACAAACTCAAAATGAAAATGTCATTGAGCTTTACAAAGTACTAAGTTACGCCTCACATGCAAACTTACAGTAAACTTAAGTAAAAATACTATAAAGTACTTCTTAAGTATCTGTACTTTACTATTTATATTTTTGACAACTTTTACTTCACTACCTTCCTAAAGTAAATAATGTCCTTTTTACTCTATACATTTTCCCTGACACCCAAAAGTATTCATTACATTTTGAATGCTTGGAAAATGGTCAAATTCACACACTTATCAAGAGAACATCCCTGGTCAGCCCTACTGCCTCTGATCTGGCGAACTCACCAAACACAATTGCTTTGTTGGTAAATTATTGTCTAAGTGTTGGAGTGTGCTGCTGGCGATCCGTAAATTTAAAAAACAAGAAAATCGTGCCATCTGGTTTGCTTAGTATAAGGGATTTGAAATTATTTATGCTTTTACTTTTACTTTTGATACTTAAGTATATTTTAGCAATTACCTTTACAATTGATACTTAAATATATTTAAAACCAAATACTTTTAGACTTTTACTCAAGTAGTATTTTACTTGGTAACTTTCACTATTACTTGAGTCATTTTCTATTAAGGTATCTTTACTTTTACTTAAGTATGACAATTGGGTACTTTTTCCACCACTGCAAACTTACACACACACACACACACACACACGAACTTGGGTTCCCTATCGATTACTATTGCCAAATGATGTAAATGTAACAAACAGGAAATGATTAGGTGATTCCAGTGCACCCAGAAATCAATTTTAACCATTTCAAAACCAGAACTTTAACCAAAAGGGTGCATCAATGACAATGTATTTTTCAAGTAGCTATGATGTATTATGCATTGGTGCTTGTGCCTAGTGTTGTATTAGAGTAGTAGACGATACAGAATAGAATGAACGAGAATATAACATCCCATAGAACATGTCAAAAATAGAACACCGTGTCGAACAGAACATCTCTGATGAGTTCTAGGTGGGAATACTTATGATGCCACTGCATGTTGTGGATCGACTATGGTTGTTGATATGCATAATATCCTGTTCTGGTAAACCGCTTTAGATATACTGTACATGGTATTTAGCTCAGCTGCAGCCTCATTGGTGTGGTTTGAACCTCATTTTCTGGTAGGACTGCTCTGGGATTGAATGGTCTTGGTTTTACCACACTTGTGGCCATGCCCCCATATTTACCCAGCCCAGTGTGGCTTTAAACACTGCACTGCACCACACTCCAGTTCTTTTTCACAGTCCCATTTAACTTCTTGTGAAGTAATCTGTTATTCTGCAGATCCCTGCTGCTCAGCTATGCTTGGTGGTTAGAGTCTGGA
Source organism: Salmo trutta (assembly GCF_901001165.1). Taxonomy (NCBI): domain Eukaryota; kingdom Metazoa; phylum Chordata; class Actinopteri; order Salmoniformes; family Salmonidae; genus Salmo; species Salmo trutta. The sequence continues at coordinate 7,227,716 of NC_042988.1, forward strand.
TGCTGGAGTTGGAAGTAAGAACGAGAAGTGTGTCCGATTTTGACAAGGTTCTGTTGCCAGAGATTTGAACTTTGACTGAGCCCAGAGAACAGAAAGTGTATCTGTGTGCGTAACTTGGTCTCATGGCAATTTGTTTTATTCTGTGACACTCCATTTAGTAATATATGTTACATTGTGTTAAATTACGTTATGAATGGAATAGCAGTCATACAATATCATATGAATTAGAGGACATAAAGCAGGGTTCCCCAACTGTTGGCCCGCGGATGGTTTTATTATGGCCCCCCGAGTATATAAAAAATATATATTAGAATTTGCATTGTTGTACATAAAAGACACCAGCAAGTCTGCTCAATTGGATGATGTAAGTTATCATAGGTCTTGGAAGTCATATAGTATTATACGTATTTCTCTAAAAGCAGGTTGCTTGTTGCGTCTTAACAACTAAGGAGAATTACGGGGAGAATGTACGTGTTTAGATGAACTAACTACAAAGGTTCGGATCATTTACTGTCACGCCCTGACCTTAGAGAGCCTTTTTTTATTCTCTATTTTGTTAGGTCAGGGTGTGACTTGGGTGGGCATATCTATGTTTCTATTTCTTTGTTGGCCTAGTATGGTTCCCAATCAGAGGCAGCTGTTTATCATTGTCTCTGATTGGGGATCATACTTAGGCAGCCCTTTTTCCCACCTGTGATTGTTGGATCTTGTTTGTGTGTAGTTACTTTCTGCACTGCATGTAGCTTTCCGTTCGTTTTCGTATTTTGTTGTTTTTCCTGGTGTCATTGTTAATAAAAGATAATGTACGCTTACCACGCTGCACCTTGGTCTCATTCCAACAATGGACGTAACATTTACATTAAAGGTTGTTTGAACTAAAGCGACAAAGGTTAGGTGAATTTTCATAGAAGGATAGTTGAATTGGGTTAAGTTTAGAATAAGGGTTAGTGGAAGGGTTATCTAAAATACTACAGTTTTTCCTGACACGATTCCAACACGCAACGTTTGGATTGCTAGACAGTTGCGCATTACACTTACCAATCCTCCCTGACCAACCTCCCTACTTTTGTTTCTGTCTGAAGTAGCTAGACTATTAGTAGGTATCATAAGTATTGCAGGTGCTCAGAAATATGTAAAGTATGTATCATATGGCACTGAGGCCAGGCTGGTGTGTGTGTGTGTGTGCGTATCAATTCCCCATTCTGAACCTCAGCATATAGCCTGGGATCCCATACAGAGAAGCTTGTTTCTCTTCATTTAGATAAGGGCTACATCACTGCTGGTGGTGTGGGTGTGTTTGACAATTTAGTATGTAGAGTTTCGCTTGCCATTCATGGAGCTAGGCAACAGCTTGACAGTCTTGGCATGTTCTCAATAGAGATAGCTAGAGGGTGTGTCCCAAATGGTCCTGTATTCCCTATATAGTGCACTACTTTTGACCAGACCCCTAGTCAAAAGTAGTGCACTATAAAAGTAGTGCCAATTGGGATGCAGCCAGAACCTTGGAACCTCAGTCCCTCCCCTGAAGACATCTCGCCAGTGTCCATCTTTGGCGGTCATGTCATGTCACCTCTATTGATGCGTGATGACATCAACCCACAGACAGAGAGAGAGACTGCCTCCTAGAGTGGCATTGGTTCTTAGAAACTGCCTTTGGGTAAACCAACTGGAGATGTTCTGTTCTGACCATTTAAAAAAAAAAAATCCTGTTTTAGAGACTCGAAACTGAGGTGACAGTTTTCCTTCTAGTTCATGTCTACCGCTGTAAAACTCTTGTGAAAGAGGTTTGTTAGGATTTGGGAGTGTTTTATCCTCTTGGAGGCAAAAAGGGGACTTACTGAAAATATAATATATCCCATTTAGCAGACGCTTTTAACCAGTCGTGCGTGCATATATTTGGCATATGGGTGGCCCCAGCGGCATTGAACCCTCAACCCTTGGTGTTGCAAGTGCCATGCTCTACTGACTGAGTCACACAGAATCACTGTGTGAACTGAAGTTTTTAAAAAATATATATAATTAACCTTTATTTAACCTCTACAGGATCGGTGTTCAGACCGCGGGACGGTTGAGCTAACGTAGGCTTAGCATGAGGTTGAACAAGAAAAATTTCCAGGACATAGACATATCTGATATTGGCTGAAAGCTTAAGTTCTTGTTAATCTAACTGCACTGTCCAATTTACAGTAGCTATTACAGTGAAATAATACAATGCTATTGTTTGAGGAGAGTGCACAGTTATGAACCTGAAAATGTATTAATAAACCAATTAGGCACATTTGGGCAATCTTTACCAGATCTAATGTGTTATATTCTCCTACATTAATTTCACATTTACACAAACTTCAAAATGTTTCCTTTCAAATGGTATCAAGAATATACATATCCTTGCTTCAGGTCCTGAGCTACAGGCAGTTAGATTTGGGTATGTCATTTTAGGCGAAAATTTAGTTGAACTCGGCAAGTCAGTTAAGAACAAATTCTTATTTACAATGGCGGCCTACACCGGCCAAACCCGGACGACGCTGGACCAATTATGTGCCGCCCTATGGGACTCCCAATCACGGCCGGTTGTGATACAGCATGAAGCATACAGAAGCATCATATCTTGTTCTCCCTCATATTGTTGTATACCCTGTAAATTGGTAGTGTGCTTATAGTCAATACTCCCCAATGAATAAACTGTCCGCTGGGCAGTCTGGCACATTCAAGAAACACTGTAAATAGGTTTAGGGCCCTGAGAAGAGAATCGCAATTTGAGTTTCTGTGTTTATTGTTCTCTTCATAATGTTGCTTCACTTTGTCCTCCCTAACTCTCCCTTCTCCCACTTTCTCCGAATATTTATCTCTATCACTTTTCTAATAAAAAAAGTAGAAATTCCCTGTGTAATGACATGAATTGTCTTATTATTAATCAAATTAAAATGAAAGGAATAATGATGAAGTTCATTTTCAGGCCAGTCTTTTGCTCTTACACAGCACCACACAGAATGGAGCTCCATCCAAGCCCTGTATTGCATTCTTCTTCAGGGCCATCCTGTTTCCCTTTTTACCTACATTGAAATGCAGAGGCAAATAAATCAAAGAATTGTTTGATGCCTCTAATATCCTAATTTGTTCCTCTGAAGCCTGCACTTTAAAATAAATGAATGTGCACACTCTAACGCAATCCCTGAGGCACTTTTCTGTGGAGAGCTGTGACGACCAGGGGCTCTGCGTACAGAATGCATGTGTGCATGTGTGTGTGTGCCTTTCAAGGTGCGTTTTATATAAGATAATCCCTTTGAAAGTATGTGTGTGTCTCTATCCATACCTAGATACTCTGTTTATTAACAAGAGACTGTCTACATATACTTCACAAAAAGAAACATTCTGAAACCTCAACCTCCTTAGTGTTTTGATTTCAGATTAAAAGTGACATTTCCTGTATGACACACACCAGATATTTGGGGTTTATGTGAGTGTCTGTACTTCAAATATTCGTCTTCTAGACTGCTTTTAAGTCTCTTTAATTTAATAGGATTTGATCGGTCAGCCCCCGGACTGCTCAAATGTCTACATAATTGGAAACATAACACACTTGTATAACTCGGCATACCCACTAGCTAGAGTTAACCATACTCCAAAACATTTTCCCCTGAAGAAGACCATCGTAATCCTTGCCTGTATCCCAAATGGGACCCTATTCCCTCTTTAGCCCAATACTTTTGACCAGGGCCCATGGTCAAAAGTAGTGCACGACAAAGGGAATAGAGTGCAATTTGGCATCCTCGTTCAGGCTCTGAGATCTGTAAATAGAATTGAGGTAGATATCTAGAGCTTCATACTTTCTTTGGCTGACAAATGAAGAGTAAGACATGTAAGGTTATGTCTGAAGGGAACTGAGCCAGTAAACCTTGACTTTTTTGTGAATTGTTGTACTCCATCCAACAAATGGTTTTGTCCAGCAATACGTTGTCAGGGATAAGTAGGGGGATAAGGAAATATGGGTCCAGTCTCCTCTGCCTCCAGTAATTTAGTCCGACCTGATGAAGAGAAAAGAAGAGGGGGATGGAGAGAAAAATAGAATGAGGGGGGATGACAGAAAGAGAGAGAGTGAAGAAGAGAGAAAGGTTGAGGACAGAGAAATGGGGCAAAAATGAGGAGTAAATTAAAGCGGTAATTTTGAAAGCGGGAGAAGGAATGAGGTGAGGGTTAAAATGAAAGATGACGCACAGCGGGGGGAGGGGCGAGAGAGAGAGAGAGTCAGAGGAATTAGTGAAATTGCTTGTGAGAGTAAAATAAACAGAGGGAAAGGTAGAGGACAACGTCTACTTTGGCTGTACTCCAAACAGTCTCTGGTGGATTAGCCATTAATCATTTAAGAATTCAAATGTTTTTTTCAAAGCTTAAAGGGCTTTGTTTTTGTCAGAACCTGTAGGTATAGCTATGTCAGCCATGTGTGCATGCATGCGTGCGTACGTGCGCGCATGTGTGCGTGTGCCTCCGTGCGGGTGTGTGCGTGTCTCTTGTACAACCACAAAGCAGTTACTGTACCATGGTTAAAACAGGTAATCTACCACAGTGTGCATTCTGTCACATTTTAACATTGCTAGGAAAGGTTTTTGAATAAACATGATGTAATGAGCCATTAAACATTTAGTATAAAGTGGGAGGAATGCTGTCAATGCTTGCTTTCAGAAAGTATTCACATCCCTTTCATTTTTCACATTTTGTTGTGTAACAGAATTTAAAATGGACTAAATTTAGATTTTGTCACTGGCCTACTCACAATACCCAATAATGTCAAAGTGGAACTATGCTTTTCGACATTTCTATAAATTAATAAAAAATGAAAAGCTGAAAAGTATTCAATCAATTTGTTATTGCAAGACTAAATAAGTTCAGGAGTAAACATTTGCTTAACAAGTCACATAATAAGTTACATGGACTCACTCTGTGTGCAGTAATAGTGTTAAAGATGATTTTTGAACAACTACCTCATCTCTGTACCCCACACATACTGTAAGGTCTTTAAGTCAAGCAGTGAAGTTCAAACACAGATTCAACCAGAAGGACCAGGTAGTTTTTCCAATGCCTCGCAAAGAAGGGCACCTATTGGTAGTTGAGTAAAAATAAAAAAGCAAACATTGTTTCAATGGCGCCGAAGGAGATGGCCGCCATTTTACAATCCCATAACCAATTGTGCTACTGTGTATTGTAGCAGGCTCAAGGGGGCGGGGTTTCCGCGTCACCAAGTTCAATAACCAAACTAGAATACGAATGGGGAATTTATTAGGGAGATTTGCACACCGTGGGAAAGGGGGGAATTCAGCAACCAGTTCACAGTCCACAATCCGTTCTCTTTGTCCGTTCCGCTCTCCAGGGGTAATCCTAAAACTCGGGTCCTCAGCCAAACTGGTTCGGTACACAGTAGGGGTAATCAGACAGTCCAGGACACAATGTGTAATCACACAGATCATTCTCTCTTGTCTCACACTCCATAACACAGGTTTCCCTCTCAGTCCTTTCTCTGTTTGTGCAGCCCGCTTCCTCTTTCATCCTCAAGCACTCCATGGCTTAATGACCCACAGGCTTGCCTCGTTGGGGCAGGAAGTCCATATAAGGCTCGGGGGTGGAGCCAGCGGGCTGAAAGATATCTCCCTTCAATCACCACTCCCCTCACCTCTCCCTGCCGTCTGAGTCAAGTACATCATGTGCATTCCATTTCTTCAGCAAATTCACATGGTAAATATGGGTCAGATGCCTGTGTCCCGGCTGTCTGGCCCTATAGTTAACTTCACCCACCTTCTCAAGGACTTCATATGGCTCGTTCCATTGGGCCAAAAACTTACATTCTGAGGTGTGGACCAATACCAACCCTTTGTCTCCTGGCTGGAAGTCTCTTCGTTGTGCCCCTCTGTTGTACACCCGTGCTTGGGCCTTCTGGGCCTCCAGCACGTGTTTCCGTACCAGGGGACACAGGGTTGCCATCTGGTCTCTCATGTCTTCCACGTGTTCCACCATGGTTCGATGGGGCGACGGTTGCTATTCCCAGCCTACTTTAGCCACGTCTAGCATTCCTCGGGGTCGTCTCCCGTACAGGAGTTCAAATCAAATCAAAGTTTATTTGTCACGTGCGCCAAATACAACCGGTGTAGACCTTACAGTGAAAAACTTACTTACAGGCCCTAACCAACAGTGTGATTTTTAAGTAAAAAATAGGTATTAGGTGAACAATAGATAAGTAGTAACAGGCTCTAACCAAAAGTAAAAAGACAGTGAAAAATAACAGTAGCGAGGCTATATACAGTAGTGAGGCTATACACAGGCACCAGTTAGTCATGCTAATTGCGGTAGTATTTACATGTAGGTATGGTTAAAGTGACTATGCATATATGATAAACAGAGAGTAGCTGTAGCGTAAAAGAGGGGTTGGTGGGTGGCGGGGGGCGGGGGGCGGGTGGCGGGACACAATGCAGATAGTCCGAGTAGCCAATGTGCGGGGGCACCGGTTAGTCGGGCTAATTGAGATAGTCTGTACATGAATGTATAGTTAAAGTGACTATGAATGTATGATAAACAGAGAGTAGCAGCAGCGTAAAAGATGGGTTGGGAGGGCGGGACAATGCAAATAGTCCGCGTAGCCATTTGATTACTTGTTCAGTAGTCTTATGGCTTGGAGGTAAAAACTGTTGAGAAGACTCCCGCCACCCTAGTCATAGACTGTTCTCTCTGCTACTGCACGGCAAGCGGTACCGGAGCGCCAAGTCAAGGTCCAAAAGGCTTCTTAACAGCTTCTACCACCAAGCCATAATACTCTTGAACAGCTAATCAAAGGGCCACCCAGACCCCTCTTTTACGCTGCTGCTACTCTCTATTTATAATCTATGCATTGTCCCTTTTTCTCTACCTACGTGTACATATTACCTCAACTAACTGGTGCCCCGCACATTGACTCTCTATGGGTACCCCTTGTGTATATGTCACGCCCTGACCTTAGAGATCCTTTTTATTCTCTATTTTGGTTAGGTCGGGGTGTGACTAGGGTGGGTTATCTAGATGTTGTATTTCTATGTTGGCCTGATATGGTTCTCAATCAGAGGCAGCTGTCTATCGTTGTCTCTGATTTGGGGGATCATATTTAGGCAGCCTTTTCCCACCTGTTGTTTGTGGGATCTTATTTTGAGTTAGTGCATGTTGCACCTCTGTCGTCACGGTTTGTTGTTTTGTTTATAGTTTATTCTATGTCTTGCATAGCTTCACATATTAATAAAGATGTGGAACGATACTCACGCTGCGCCTTGGTCTCCTTCTTACGACGAGTGTGACAGAAGATCCCACCAAAAACGGACCAAGCAGCGTGGCCAGGATGAGTGGACATGGGAGGAGATCATGAGTGGAGGAGGGCCCTGGACACGAATTGGGGAGTATTGCCGTTCAAAGGAGCAGATGGAGGCAGCAAGAGAGGAACGGCGACGATACGAGGAGTTAGAACGACAACGGAAGCCCGAGAGGCAGCTCCCACATTTTTTTTGGGGGGGGGGGCACACGGGGAAATTGGCGGAGTCAGGGTTTAGACCTGAGCCAACTCCCCGTGCTTACCATGGGGAGCGTGTGACCGGTCAGGCACTGTGTTATGCGGCGATACGCACTGTATCTCCAGTGTGCATTCCGGCTCAGCGCTCCTGGTCTCCAGTACGTCTCCTCGGTCCAGGATATCGTGCGCCGGCTCTACACACTGTGTCGCCAGTGCGCCTTCACAGCCCAGTGTGTCCTGTGTCAGCGCCCTGCACCAGCACCCTGCACTTGCCGGGCTAAAGTGAGTATCCAGCCAGGATGGGTTGTGCCAGCTCTACGCTCCAGACCTCCAGTGTGCCTCCATGGTCCAGTATATCCTGCACCGGTTCTATGCTCCAGGACTCCAGTGCACCTCCACAGCCCAGTACATCCTGTGCCTGCTCCTCGCACTCTTCCTGAAGTGCGTGTCCCCGGTCAGGTACGTCCTGTGCCTGCTCCCCGCACTCGCCCTGAGGTGCGTGTCACCAGTCTGGTGCCACCTGTCCAGGCGACAGTTCCCAGTCCAGAGCTTCCGGCGACAGTTCCCAGTCCGGAGCTTCCGGCGACAGTTCCCAGTCCGGAGCTTCCGGCGACAGTTCCCAATCCGGAGCTTCCGGAGACAGTTCCCAGTCCGGAGCCTCCGGCGACGGTCCGCACTCCGGAGCCTCTGGCGACGGTCCGCAGTCCGGAGCCTCTGGCGACGGTCCGCAGTCCGGAACCTCTGGCGACGGTCCGCAGTCCGGAGCCTCTGGCGACGGTCCGCAGTCCGGAGCCTCTGGCGACGGTCCGCAGTCCGGAGCCTCTGGCGACGGTCCGCAGTCCGGAGCCTCAGGCGACGGTCCGCAGTCCGGAGCCTCAGGCGACGGTCCGCAGTCCGGAGCCTCAGGCGACGGTCCGCAGTCCGGAGCCTCAGGCGACGGTCCGCAGTCCGGAGCCTCAGGCGACGGTCCGCAGTCCGGAGCCTCAGGCGACGGTCGGCAGTCCGGAGCCTCAGGCGACGGTCGGCAGTCCGGAGCCTCAGGCGACGGTCGGCAGTCCGGAGCCTCAGGCGACGGTCGGCAGTCCGGAGCCTCAGGCGACGGTCGGCAGTCCGGAGCCTCAGCGACGACTCACGGTCCGGTTCTTCCGGCGACGATCCACGGTCCGGAGCTTCCGGCGACAGTTCCCAGTCCGGAGCTTCCGGAGACAGTTCCCAGTCCGGAGCTTCCGGAGACAGTTCCCAGTCCGGAGCTTCCGGCGACGGCCCGCAGTCCGGAGCCTCCGGCGACGGCCTGCAGTCCAGAGCCTGCGGCGACGGTCCGCAGTCCGGAGCCTCTGGCGACGGTCCGCAGTCCGGAGCCTCTGGCGACGGTCCGCAGTTCGGAGCCTCTGGCGACGGTCGGCAGTCCGGAGTCTCAGGCGACGATCCGCGGTCCGGATCTTCCGGCGATGATCCACGGTCCGGAGCTTCCGGCGACGTCCCCGAAATAGAGTCGCCACCGAGGATGGCGAATCTGCGAGCAGAGCGGGGTCTACGTCCCGCACCGGAGCCGCCACCGAGGCTAGATGCCCACCCGGACCCTCCCCTATAGAGTCAGATTTTGCAGCCGGAGTCCGCACCTTTGGGGGGGAGGGGGGTACTGTCACGCCCTGACCTTAGAGATCCTTTTTATTCTCTATTTTGGTTAGGTCGGGGTGTGACTAGGGTGGGTTATCTAGAAGTTGTATTTCTATGTTGGCCTGATATGGTTCTCAATCAGAGGCAGCTGTCTATTGTTGTCTCTGATTGGGGATCATATTTAGGCAGCCTTTTCCCACCTGTTGTTTGTGGGATCTTATTTTGAGTTAGTGCATGTTGCACCTCTGTCGTCACGGTTTGTTGTTTTGTTTATAATTTATTGTATGTCTTGCATAGTTTCACATATTAATAAAGATGTGGAACGATACTCACACTGAGCCTTGGTCGCCTTCTTACGATGAACGTGACAGTATAGCCTCGCTTGTTATTTTACTGCTGCTGTTGAATTATTTGTTACTTTTATTTTCTATTTTCTATTTTCAATATTTTACTTTACACTTGTTTAAAAAAAAATCTTAAAGCATTGTTGGTTAAGGGCTTGTAAATAAGCATTTCACGGTAAGTTCTACACCTGTTGTATTCGACATGTGACAAATCAAATGTGATTTGAATATTCCTTTGAGCATGGTGAAGTTATTAAAAGGAAAACCACCAAAAAAACTACATTTTGGTATTTCTTTCATTATACCAGCTGTATTTTAAAAGTTAGATATCTTAACTTGATTGTTACATGCAGAACATTTTTGGACTATATCAACAATGGCAAATTACACAAATACCAAAAACTAGATTTTGGGTGAAATTTTCATTGAATTATACTTTGGAGGGTGTATCAATACACCTAGTCACTTCAAAAATACAGGTGTCCTTCGTAGCTCAGTTCCCGGAGAGGAAGGAAACAGCGCAATGATTTCACAATCACTCCAATTTAGATCAGCTTAAGAGTTAAATACCTGTGATAAGAGAAAACTGAGAATGTATCAACAACATCGTAGTTACTCCACAATACTAACCTAAATGACTGAATGAAAATAAATAAGCATGTGCAGAACATATCTCAAAACATGCATCCTGTTTGCAACAAGGCACAAAAGTAATACTGCAAACAATGTGGCAAAGCATTTCACTTTTTGTCCTGAATACAAAGTGTTATATTTGGGGCACATCCAGTACAACACATTACATCCAGTACAACACATTACAACACAATTTTCAAGCAAGTGGTGGCTGCATCATGTTATGGGTATGCTTGTAATCTTTACAGACGGGAGTTTTTCAGGATAAAAAATAAATGGAATGGAGCTAAGTACAGGCAAAATCCAAAATAAAAACCTGGTTCAGACACTGAGAGATGAATTCACCTTTCAGCAGGGCAATAACTTCAAAGACAAGGCCAAAACAAATACACTGGAGTTGTTTACCAAGAACACAGTGAATGTTCCTGAGTTGTCGAGCTACAGGTTTGACTTAAATGTGCTTGAAGAATCTATGGCAATACTTAAAATGGTTGTCTAGCAATGATCAATGACCAATTTGAAAGAGCTTGACGAATTTTGGAAAGAACATTCAGACGAGTCTTGTGAGGCATGTGGGCGTCCTAGAGCAAAACGTGTTTGTGATGGTCTCACCTTTCCACAGAGGGATATTAGTGTATAGCCCAAACTGTTCAGACACTACAGACAGAAGTTGGCAGATCGGTTTCACCGACTTGATACGAGTCCCAAGACGCTTGTGGGGATCGCAGAGCAAAATGGTCCAACGAACACTCTAGCTCTGTCGCCTTTCACAGATATCTGTAGCTTAACTTACATCTACACGTTCCGCTAGCGGAACGTCTGCTCCAATATCCAATGATGGGCGGGGCGCGAAATTCAAACTCCTCTAAATCCGAAAACTTACACTTTTCAAACATATGACTATGTTACAGCTATTTAAAGACAAGACTCTCCTTTATCTAACCAAACTGTCCGATTTCAAAAAGGCTTTACAGCGAAAGCAAAACATTAGATTATGTCAGCAGAGTACCCAGCCAGGAATAATCACACAGCCATTTTTCAAGCTAGCATATCATGTCACATAAACCCAAACCATATCTAAATGCAGCACTAACCTTTGATGATCTTCATCAGATGACACACCTAGGACATTGTGTTATACAATACATGCATGTCTGTTCAATCAAGTTCATATTTATATCAAAAACCAGCTTTTTACATTAGCATGTGACGTTCAGAACTAGCATTCCCACCGAACACTTCCGGTGATTTTACTAAATTACTCACGATAAACGTTCACAAAAAGCATAACAATTATTTTAAGAATTATAGATACAGAACTCCTCTATGCACTCGATATGTCCGATTTTAAAATAGCTTTTCGGATGAAGCACATTTTGCAATAATGTAAGTACATAGCCCGGCGTTACAGGGCTAGCTATTTAGACACCCTGCAAGTTTAGCCTTCACCAAAATCACATTTCCTATAAGAAAAATGTTCTTACCTTGCTTGTTCTTCATCAGAATACACTGCCAGGACTTCTACTTCAATAACAAATGTAGGTTTGGTCCCAAATAATCCATCGTTATATCCAAACAGCGACGTTTTGTTCGTGCGTTCTAGACACTATCCCAACGCTAAATCTCGGCCACGAGCATGACGCAAAATATGACAAAAAATTTCTAAATATTCCATTACCGTACTTCGAAGCATGTCAACCGCTGTTTAAAACCAATATTTATGCAATTTATCTCGTAGAGAAGCGATAATATTCCGACCGGGAATCTGCCTGTCTGTAAACTGAGGAAAAAACCGAAAGCCGGGGGCGGGGCGTGTCACGCGCCTAAGGCTTAGTCCATTGACTGACCACTCAGCTTTTGCTCTCGTGTGCTTCAGCCAGGGCTTTGAATGACATCATTCCTGTTTTTCCCGGGCTGTGAGACTCCATTGTTGACGTGAGAAGTGTCACGTAAGAGCAGAGATCCTTTGTAAACGATAGAGAGAATCAAGAAGGGCAAGAAATGTTCAGACAGGGTACTTCCTGAACAGAAGCATCTCAGGTTTTTGCCTGCCATAGGAGTTCTGTTATACTCACAGACACCATTCAAACAGTTTCAGAAACTTTGGAGTGTTTTCTCTCCAAAGCTAATAATTATATGCATATTCCAGTTTCTGGGCAGGACTAATAATCAGATTAAATCGGGTACGTTTTTTATCCAGCCGTGAAATTACTGCCCCCTAGATGTAAGAGGTTAAACTGATTTTTTTTATGGGGATTTCTTTATTATGCTAAATACATTTCCGTGGGGGGCTGACATTGACTCTGGGGGGTTTAAACATGTTCAACTGCTTTCATTAGCTTATTCTCTCACTGCTGTGAGTTAAAGACAAGGGTTTAGCTATCTTGGAATTAAGTATATTTCCAAGACGAAATCCAATAACATTCTTTTCAAGAATATAATTTCTTCATAACTTTTTTAATAGGAAGAAACATAGGAAGAAGCTTAAGAACATTTAAAATAACATTACTGAGGAATAGCAACTTTTCATAGTTGAACCTAAGCTTAAGGAAAAAATGGCACTTACAAAGAAATGTATTCTTAAGAAGGTTTTGTGAATCCAGGCCCTGCTGGTCCTGGATGCTTTCCTTTCCTGGTGTCTTATTACCTCCACGTTTGTACACCAACTGTGTGAATTACAACCTTGACTGATCTAATAAACCATGCATTAGCTGGTCCAATTCGATCAGTCATTCCTGTGGGTTGAAGAACCTGCTGGGCTGTTGGTGCTACTGAGGCCTGGGGAAAAGATTGACCAGCCTGCCCAAATCTACTGCTAGAGGGTTTTAGGAGATTATTGTGAGGTGGTTTTCTTTGCCACTGGAGGTGAGATGAAGTGGTTAGAACAGAACAGAGAAAGTGATACACCCCCTGCTTGAGGGAACGGGCTTTGTCTAGCTCTTTAGACTTACTGTAGGGAATATGTCAATTGTGGTACACACACACGGCCATAGTCCATGCACATTCTGTACTAATTATGCAAACACACATCCAAAAACACACTCACACAAACTTCCCCACTGTCTCTTAACTTTCACTATTTTTATTATGGTCCCATTATACATCATCCCGTCACATGTATTAGCAACATTATACTGCATAGCATGAGGAATTGGTGTGCTCGACTCAAAAGGTTGTAGTAAGAAAAAATAGTTTTGCACTGGGTTCAAAGGTCATAATTATTCTGAAGAAGGAAAAACTGCACTCACTGCAAACACTGCAATAATTATACTACATACCACCAGCCCTTTAACCTGTCCTCTGTTCTCTCCTCTACCACCAGGAGTATTACAGTGCAATGTATGGACTTAGGCATCAATAACCTTGATACATATCTTTTTGCAAAAGATTCACAATGTGATGCATAGCATTGATACCATGTTGCACTGTACAGTATAATGAATAGGTACCAGTGCTTACCTTTTCCTCTATTCTCCTCTCTCCCCCCAGGAGTATCCGCTGCTTGAGGAACATCATCCACTGGAACCTGATCACAGCTTTCATCCTGAGGAACGCCACTTGGTTCGTCGTACAGCTCACCATGAACCCTGAGGTGCACGAGAGCAATGTGGTGAGTACAGGGAAGTTAATTGTACATCAATTTCAGGCCGCTTTATATGCAATATACATATGCATACAGGTAACTGCCAAAATAAAGGAAACACCATCATAAAGTGTCTTAATAGGGCACCATCAAAAGTTGTTAGAACAGCTGCAATGTGCCTTGGCTAGTGTTCAAATCTGGTGACAGATGGGCAAGGCATATGGTAAACATAGTTTTCATGCTCATCAAACCATTCAGTGACCACTTGTGCTCTGTGGATGGGGGCAATGTCATCAGGATAGAAATTACTCTCCATAGATTGAAGGTGATCACTCAGAATGGCTGTGTATTTATTGCCGTTTAACTTGCCTTGCCCTCTAAGGGTTTGAGTGGACCTAAACCATTCCAGAAAAATGCACCCCACACCATAACAGCTCAAACAACTCAAGTGTTTCCTTTATTTTGGCAGTTACCTGTATATAGTTTGCTGTGATACACTGTGAGGCAACAAACACAGAAGGGCAATACATTCATGGAGATAAGGAAACACACACACACATTCAGACACCCATACAAAAATCCCCACTCTTTCCTTCTATTACTTTCCCCCTCTCTCCAGGCTCACTAATGAACACACACACACACACACACACACACACACACACACACACACACACAAACTTTCATTTTCACTCATCCTCCTTTTTCCTCTCTCCGATCAAATTGGATTGCAATGTCACAGCTATCATTTCAAAAACATCTCCAGGGTCCGGGCGCACGCACGCACTCCTAACTAACTAACTTTCTAACTAACAGGCTTTGGAGTACCATCATGTCGTCCTGGTTCACTGTTAATTGCCCCTCAGCTCGCCTGCCTCTTGACGTTATTGCTTGTGCAAACATCCCTCAACTCAGAGAAAAGAGAACATGCTTTTTTTCCTTCCCAGCTCTTTCAATTAGCCTTTACTACTACTTTACTAATTAGCTCATCACCCCCTCCGGCCCCCCCAGCCCTCAGAAATGAATGAATCCAACCCCCACTGTCAATATCTGACCTAAGAAGACAAACTGGGCGCGCTCAAAGTGACCCAGAGGCCTCCAGAGTGGCACAGCGGTCTAAGGCGGCAGGTAGCCTAGTGGTTAGAGCGTTGGATTAGTAACCGAAAGGTTTCAAGATCAAATCCCCGAGCTAACAAGGTAAAAATCTGTCGTTCAGCCCTTGAACAAGGCAGTTAACCCACTGTTCCTAGGCCGTCATTGAAAATAAGAATTTGTTCTTAACTGACTTGCCTAGTTAAATAAAGATAAAATAAAAAAAGGTGTCACTACAGATCCTGGTTTGATCCTGGGCTGTATCGCAGCTGGCCACAACCGGGAGACCCATGAGGCGATGCACAATTGGCCCAGCGTCGTCTGGGTTAGGGGAGGGTTTGGCCGGCTGAGATGTCCCATGAGTTGGGTCCCATTATGTCTAGCGAAAACCAAACATTGCATTCCACAGTAAGAACTGAATGCCAACGGTCAAGCATGGCACTGGTAGTGTGATGGTTTGGGGATGCTTTGCTGCATCAGGACCTGGACTACTTTCCTTAATAAAAGGAACTATGAATTCTGCTCTTTATCAGAGAATTCTACAGCAGAATGTCAGGCCATCCGTCTGTAAGCTGAAGCGCAGCTGTGTCATGCAGCAAGACAATGATCCAAAACACACAATCAAGTCATGAAAATTGTTAAAAAGCAACAAATTGGAAGTTTTGGAATAGCCTAGTCAAAGTCTAGACCTGATCCCAATTGAGATGTGGCAGGACTTTAACTGAGCAGTTCCTGCTTGAAACCCTTAAATGACACTGAGTTAAAGCAGTTCTGCATGCAAGAATACTATTTCGCGGCACTGTAACTGCATACTGTGTCGTACTACATACTATTTACAGCATACTGTTTATTAAAAACGAATGCAGTTAAAGGCAAATATCAGCATACTAGGCTTATCCTACTGAGAACACGTCAGCTAATGCGCAATTGCGTTCATTCCTGCCATTCAATTATTTTTGTACATCGCATCCCCTCACCTGTTTATCGGCTGTTGTCTCGAAAGAAAATTCTCTATTTTCAAAAGGGGAGTTGGCTTGGTCAAAAGCAACGCTCAAACCTCAGGAGAGTTATTTTTCACTTTTGAAAGCTGTCATTTTTGTGTTTTTTCTTGTCCTTGGTACACTGGGTTCCCCCTGCGAATATAGAGGGGGACGTCATGTGTCAGTGGCGGGGATGTCAGGATGGTAACGATATCACGCTATCACACTCAACCATGGCCCCACTTCACTGATCGGACTGGCAGTCTCTCACCCTCAATGGGTCGATTAGAGTAGAGGCTAGAGAAAATGGAGAGTTGTGAATGAACTACAATCCTGACTTGACAGCTGCCCTGAAATGCCTTTAGACTACACAAGGGGTAGAGTGGAGGGAATTGGAAAGTGTAACTTGGGATCTTAGCCCAAATACACTGTGATTGCTGGCTGTAGAGTCCCATTTTCTGTGCGACTTTGATGATTTGATGGGTAGTACCGGGTCAGGGAGTCTTTTGATATGTTTTTGAAGTAAGTGGGTTGAGACTGTGAAGCTAGACTGTGAAGCTAGACAAGGAGTCAATGACACTTTCAAATTGAATCGAGATTTTTCCCACTCAGTACATTACTCTTTTCTTTTCACTAGGTACCATATGAATAATTACCTGAACAAATACTAAATTAAAATATTTTTTCTTATTGTCGTGAAAAGGAGGTAAATAAGAAACACCTGATTTTGGAAAGACTCCTTATTTTTGATTGTGACCCAAGGCCACTCCCGACCTGCATGACAGTAAGAAGTTCTCGTCTAAGCCTAAATCTTACATATGTTAAGGAATTTTCATGAAACTACTATAGTTAAACACTTAGACAACATATTCATCACAGGCCTTCATAGATGGGCTTTGCTACTTTTGAACAAACGCCAAAGTGGTGGCTTTACAGCTCTCACTTTAAAAAAATCATTACTAGCCTTAATATTTTTTGTTATTCTTTCCTTCCTCTCTATAAAAGTTGTGGTGCCGGCTGGTCACGGCAGCCTATAACTATTTCCACGTGACAAACTTCTTCTGGATGTTTGGGGAGGGCTGCTACCTGCATACAGCCATCGTGCTCACCTACTCTACGGACAAGCTACGCAAGTGGATGTTCATCTGCATCGGGTGGTGTGAGTTAACACGTAGTTCATCAAAGGAAAGACGGATGTGGGTTGATAGATTCATTTCACTCATCACAAAGAATGTAAGTCAACTGTAACAGAGACGATGTGTGATATTTTACAGGTATCCCTCTTCCAATCATCATTGCATGGGCCATTGGCAAGCTTTACTACGACAACGAAAAGTAAGCACATTTATTTTTCTTTCTTATTCTCTCTCGCTTTCTTTCTATCTCTATTCATGTCCCTGTGGTATCTATTTGTCTTTGGAATCAAGCAACAATCTTGTCCGTGTCTAGCTCCTCTCACACCCATCAGAGTGATCATTGTAGTGGATGAGAGATGGATGTCACCCAGTCATCTCCTTAATTGTACTTTCTGCCAGGTCATTAAACAACCGATTCATCCTCATTTTAAGGGAGTCGTAGTGAACCTGTAACCTATAATTGCTCTGCATACAGAATAGCAGGTTGACTTTTATTGTCATGAGTCTTGCCCTGGTGGCAGAATTGAGCGATGTCCCCTTAGATAGGCCAGCTGCAAAGTCAAAATTGGCATATTGTAAAAATTCATGAAAACAGAGATTGCCTTTTTGGTTTTAATTTAAGGTTAGGGTTAGGCATTAGGGCTAGCAGTATAGTTAAGGTTAGGATTAAGGTTAGGGTTCGGTTTAAAATCAGATTTTTGGACTTTGTGGCTGTGCCAGCTAGTGACCACTCTGCAGAGCTGTCTCCAGAACAAGATTCATGATGAAAAACACCAAAAGAAAGATGCCCAGGGTCCCTGCTCATCTGCGTGAATGTGCCTTAGGCATGCTGCAAGGAGGCATGAGGACTGCAGATGTGGCCAGATAAATAAATTGCAATGTCCATACTATGAGACGCCTAAGACAGCGCTACAGGGAGGACAATTGATCGTCCTCACAGTGGCAGACCACGTGTAACAACACCCGCACAGGATCGGTACATCGAACATCACACCTGCGGGACAGGTGCAGGATGGCAACAACAACTGCCCGAGTTACACCAGGAACGCACAATCCCTCCATCAGTGCTCAGACTGTCCGCAATTGGCTGAGAGAGGCTGGACTGAGGGCTTGTAGGCCTGTTGTAAGGCAGATCCTCACCAGACATCACTTGCAACAACGTTGCCTATGGGCACAAACCCACCGTCGCTGGACCAGACAGGACTGGCAAAAAGTGCTCTTCACGATGAATCGCGGTTTTGTCTCACAAGGGGTGATGGTCGGATTCGCTTTCATCATCGAAGGAATGAGCGTTACACCGAGGCCTGTACTCTGAAGCGGGATCGAATTGGAGGTGGAGGATCCGTCATGGTCTGGGGTGGTGTGTCACAGCATCATCGGACTGAGCTTGTTGTCATTTCAAGCAATCTCAACGCTGTGCGTTACAGGGTAGACATCCTCCTCCCTCATGTGGTGCTCATCCTGACATGACCCTCCAGCATGACAATGCCACCAGCCATACTGCTTGTTCTGTGCGTGATTTCCTGCAAGACAGGAATGTCAGTGTTCTGCCATGACCAGCGAAGAGCCTGAATCTCAATCCCATTGAGCACATCTGGGACCTGTTGGATCGGAGGGTGAGGGCTAGGGCCATTCACTGCAGAAATGTCCGGGAACTTGCAGGTGCCTTGGTGGAAGAGTGGGGCAACATCTCACAGCAAGATCTGGCAAATCTGGTGCAGTCCATGAGGAGGAGATGCACTGCAGTACTTAATGCAGCTGGTGGCCACACCAGATACTGACTGTTACTTTTGATTTTGACCCCCCCTTTGTTCAGGGACACATTATTCCATTTCTGTTAGTCACATGTCTGTGGAACTTGTTCAGTTTATGTCTCAGTTGTTGAATCTTGTTATGTTCATACAAATATTTACACATGTTAAGTTTGCTGAAAATAAATGCAGTTGACATTGATAGAACTTGTCTTTTTTTGCTGAGTTTATAATAATATTTATTAAAAACAAATCACAAAAGTAGTGCACTTGGCTTTTAATAGTCCTGTATTAGCGTACCAATATAGCCGTCTGCAGTGTGGGTAAAAATTGTAGCACCCTCACCCCCAAACTACTTCCCACTGGTCTGGGATAGCCCTTCAACAGACTAGTGTGCTGTCCGGGGGCGTGTACTTGTACATCCAGCAGCGTCATGCTATAGAAACAGGACATACGCTCCTGCTCCTATCAGCTGTTCCAGCTTGTGCAAGGCTACTTAATTACTCCATCATTAACCTGACTTGAAATAGCCTAAGCAAACATACTCCACATCCTTTCCCATTCGCTGACATTCTGCTCTCTAATACAATCAGAAAACACGCTTGGTAGAGTTTAAAGTTCTTCACTCAACCAGCTGGTTGGCTGGGGGGCATCCGTTTCATTAGTGCTATACCAGGAATCTGACAGTTTCCACTGCATCACATCGGAGTCTCTTGCTTACACAGGGGTTGCTGTGATATCAACCCTCCGAAACCTGTTAGCTTGCTTTTCATAATGCTCAGCGGGGGCGAAAACAAACTTCTATCCAGACACAGTTCCCCCAATCCCTCGGCTTTTTTTTCTCTCTCTCTCTCTCTCGCTCTGATACCAACAAGGTGAAGACAGAACAAATGAACAATTCACTCCACTGAACTGAGTCTGTAGAATGAGTGAATCTGGAGCATCTCATCCCCTCGGAGAGCGTCTTCTTTTCCTTTTTTCATCCCTTTGGTTTTACTGCAAAGTGGATGTAATTCCACAAAATTCTTTGTTTTAGGTGTTTTCTGTTGCTACAGAGGAGTGCTGTACTTTACAAAGGCCTCTTTTGTTCTTTGCCAGTACCGGCTTTGATAGGCTAAGCCCTCTCATCACCTCTGATATCAATTGTGATTGGCCGAGGCCGATGCTCATTTTAGTCAACTATAAAAAAATTGTTGGCAAAGGTCCCGCAGTCTGCTTTGTCATTGAATAAATGTGACTGGTGGACCTTCTGCATCAGCCAGTATGATTGGCTCAACTATCTGTGTTCTAAATTGCAGGTGCTGGTTTGGGAAGAAGGCAGGAGTGTACACAGATTACATCTACCAGGGCCCAATGATCCTGGTGTTGCTGGTAAGATAGTGTTACACAATCCTTTTCACATTTCTCCATATTTCTCCTCCTAGTATAGACATTTATAGACATTGTGTTTTAGCCTTGTCCTTATTAGGTTTTCCTACATCCATGACCAAGCTCTTCCCCTTTTCACCTTCCCTCTAAGTGTGTTTGTATTTACAGCACCGCACAGTTAGGAACACTGACAAAATAACAATATTGTGCACTCAAGCAGAAATTGTTTTTCGAGGTCAAGTAATTGCTTCAAAACAAACAGTAGAAAGGTCATTGACATTCAATGGTGTGTGAACTTTATACCGCAGCCTTCCAACGCACACACTCCCGCACATGTAGTAATACCATCATGTGAAGCTATTTCAATGGTGTGACACCTATTACACACATGCAGAACTGACTGGGTCAGTTGGAATGAATATGATATATGAGGAATATGTATGAATCGTAAATGATTTGCAGCACGCTAAACTGTGACCGTTTTAGCTTAGCTTGACTCTTTACACATTTCCTCCTTAAGAAAGTTGAAATAGGTGACTGTTTTTCTCATGCCTTCTCCCTACATAACTCATCAGATACTCACACATAACGTTGGAATATGATTTAAAATACAGTATCAGTCAAAAGTTTGGACACCTCCTTTTCTACATTGTAGAATAATAGTGAAGACATCAAAACTATGAAATAACACATACTGTATGGAATCATGTAGTAAACAAAAAAAGTGTTAAACAAATCAAAATATATTTTATATTTGAGATTCTTCAATGTAGCCACCCTTTGTCAGCTTTGCACGCTCTTGGCATTCTCTCAACCAGCTTCACCTGGAATGCTTTTCCAACAGTCTTGAATGAGTTCCCACATATGCTGAGTACTTGTTGGCTACTTCACTCTGTGGTCCAACTCATCCAAAACCATCTCAATTGGGTTGAGGTCGGGTGATTGTGGAGACCAGGTAATCTGATGCAGCACTCCATCACTCTCCTTCTTGGTCAAATAGACCTTACACAACCTGAAGGTGTGTTGGGTCATTGTCCTCTTGAATAACAAATGATAGTCCCACTAAGCGTAAACTAGATGGGATGGCGTATCACTCCAGAATGCTGTGGTAGCCATTCTGCTTAAGTGTGCCTTCAATTCTAAATAAATCACTGACAGTGTTACCAGCAAAGTACCGCCACACCATCACACCTCCTTCTCTATGCTTCATGGTGGGAACCACACATGGTGGGAACCACCACACCACGCAGAGATAATCCATTCACCTACTCTGCGTCTCAGAAAGACATGGCAGTTGGAACCACAAATCTCAAATGTGGACTCATCAGACCAAAGGACAGATTTCCACTGTTCTAATGTCCATTGGTCGTATTTTTTTGCCCAACCAAGTCTCTTATTATTATTGCTGTCCTTTAGTAGTGGTTTCTTTGCAGCAATTTGACCATGAAGGCCTGATTCACACAGTCTCTTTGATGTTGAGATGTGTCTGTTATTTGAACTCTTCGAAGCATTTTTTGGGGCTGCAATTTCTGAGGCTGGTAACTCTAATGAACCAATCCTCTGCAACAGAGGTAACTTTGGGTCTTCCTTTCCTGTGGCGGTCCTCATGAGAGCCAGTTTCATCATAGCACGTGATGGTTTTTGCGACTGCACTTGAAGAAACTTTCAAAATTCTTGAAATGTTCCAGATTGACTGACCTTCATGTCTTAAAGTAATGATGGATTATAATTTCTCTTTGCTTATTTGAACTGTTCTATGGACTTGGTCTTTTACCAAATAGGGCTTTCTTCTGTATACCACCCCTACCTTGTCACAACACAACTGATTGGCTCAAATGCATTAAGAAGGAATAAAGTTCCACAAATTAACTTTTAACAAGGCACACCTGTTAATTGAAATGCATTTCAGGTGACTACCTCATGAAGCTGGTTGAGACAATGCCAATAGTGTGCAAAGCTGTCATTAAGGCAAAACGTGGCTACTTTGAAGAATCTCAAATATAAACTATATTTTGATTTGTTTAACTTTTTTTGGTACAACATGATTCCATATGTTTTATTTAATAGTTTCGATGTCTTCACTACTATTATGCAATGTAGAAAATTGTAAAAATAAAGAAAAACCCTGGAATGAGTAGATGTGTCCAAAACTTTTGACTGGTACTGTAAGATATTTACCCAGCACGCTACATTTTAATGTAAAAAAAACAACATTTTTATTGATTTTCCATTAAAACCTCAGTAGTCAATCATCCTAAGACCTTGCTCTGAATCATTAAATTGGCTTTTTTTACTCCTTGTTTGACATACATCAGTCAATATACTGTATCAGCCCATTATCAGCCTGAAAACTTGAAACCCTGTGATTCTCATCTTTTCTCATTGACTGCAATGTATTGAGAAAAATGTCCACCCTGTTACACTCATCGTTTCCCATTGACTGCAATGTACTGAAAGAAAGGTCAAGCCTGTGACACATCTTTTCTAATTTCCTGCAATGTATTGAGAAAAATGTCAACCCTGTGACAGTTATTTCCAGCACAGACAAAGATTGTTTTATTAAATGTTTCTCTCTCATTACTTACCGACATTCTTATTTTCTCTCTGTCTTCAGATCAACTTTATATTCCTCTTCAACATTGTGAGAATCCTAATGACCAAGCTGAGAGCCTCCACAACCTCAGAGACAATACAGTACAGGTGAGCCAGGACCAGGGCCCCAAATGGCCCCCTATACCTTTTACAGTGCATTACTTTTAACCAGGCCCCCATAGGTAGTGCTCTACCTCCTTGGATTTCTTCACATTTTATTGTGTTGCAAAGTGTGATTAAAATATATTTAATTGTTATCTACTCTATCTACATGTCAAAGTGGAAGAAAAAGTATATTTAAAGATTCATGAAAAATAAAATACAAATATAACTTGATTAGATAAGTATTTATGCCCCTGAGTCAATACATGTTACAAACACCTTTGGAAGCGGTTACAGCAATGAGTCTTCTTGGGTAAGCACTTTGTACACATGTATTGTACAATATTGGCCATTGTTATTTCCAAAATTCTTCAAGCGCTGTCAAGGTGGTGAAAGTAGGAAACAACATCTCCACTTCACTGACCCTCAACACTGGGGTGTCACAAGGGTGCGTGCTCAGCCCCCTCCTGTACTCCCCGTTCACCCACGACGACTGTGTTGCCATGCACACC
The DNA here is from genome assembly GCF_901001165.1 of Salmo trutta. Lineage (NCBI taxonomy): Eukaryota > Metazoa > Chordata > Actinopteri > Salmoniformes > Salmonidae > Salmo > Salmo trutta. The sequence goes on from NC_042988.1 coordinate 7,250,945, forward strand.
TCCAACTCAATTATTACGTTTGCAGACAACACAACAGTAGTGGGCTTGACTACCAACAACAATGAGACAGCCTACAGGGAGGAGGTGAGGGCACTCAGAGTATGGTGTCAGGAAAACAACCTCTCACTCAATGTCAACAAAACAAAGAAGATGATTGTGGACTTCAGGAAAGAGCAGAGGGAGCACTCCCCTATCCACATCGAAGGGAAAGCAGTGGAGAAGGTGGAAAGTTTTAAGTTCCTCTGCGTGCACATCACAGGCAAAATGAAATGGTCCACTAGTGACTTTATACAATGCCACTCTAAATAATGCCACTTTAATAATGTTTGTGTATCTTACATTACTCCTATCACATGTATATGCTGTATTCTATACCATGTATTGCACCTTGCCTATTTTGCTTGGTCATCACTCATCCATATAATTGTTTGTTTTTTATTTAAGGGGTAGACCAGCTTTAATATTGCGGATAGATTGTTGCTTCCAATCAATGTAATTGTTTGCATAATTTTCAATCCCCCATGTATTTTTTTGGTTAATATACATACATACATACATACATACATACATACATACATACATACATACATACATACATACATACATACATACATACATACATACATACATACATACATACATACATACAGTTGAAGTCGGAAATTGACATACACTTAGGTTGGAGTCATTAAAACTCGTTTTTCAACCACTCCACAAATTTCTTGTTAACAAACTATTGTTTTGGCAAGTCGGTTAGGACATCTACTTTGTGCACGACGCAAGTCATTTTTCCAACAATTGTTTACAGACAGATTATTTCACTGTATCACAATTCCAGTGGGTCAGAAGTTTACATACGCTAAGTTGACTGTGCCTTTAAACAGCTTGGAAAATTCCAGAAAATGATGTCATGGCTTTAGAAGCTTCTGATAGGCTAATTGACATCATTTGAGTCAATTGGAGGTGTACCTGTGGATGTATTTCAAGGCCTACCTTCAAACTCAGTGCCTCTTTGCTTGACATCATGGGAAAATCAAAAGAAATTAGCCAAGACCTCCACAAGTCTGGTTCATCTTTGGGATGAAACGCCTGAAGGTATCACGTTCATCTGTATAAACAATAGTACACAAATATAAACACCATGGGACCACGCAGCCATCATAGCGCCCAGGAAGGAGACACGTTCTGTCTCCTAGAGATGAACGTACTTTGGTGCGAAAAGTGCAAATGAATCCCAGAACAACAGCAAAGGACCTTATGAAGATGCTGGCGGAAACAGGTACAAAGTATCTATATCCAGAGTAAAATTAGTCCTATATCGACATAACCTGAAAGGCCGGTCAGCAAGGAAGAAGCCACTGCTCCAAAACAGCCATAAAAAAAGCCAGACTACAGTTTGCAACTGCACATGTGGACAAAGATCGTACTTTTTGGAGAAATGTCCTCTGGTCTGATGTAACAAAAATAGAACCTTTTGGCCATCGTTATGTTTGGTGGAAAAAGGGGGAGGCTTGCAAGTCAAAGAACACCATCCCAACCGTGAAGCATGGGGGTGGCAGCATCATGTTGTGGGGGTGATTTTCTGCAGGAGGGACTGGTGCACTTCACAAATAGATGGCATCATGAAGGAGGAAAATTATGTGGATATATTGAAGCAACATCTCAAGACATCAGTCAGGAAGTTAAAGCTTGGTCGCAAATGGGTCTTCCAAATGGACAATGACTCCAAGCATACTTCCAAAGTTGTGGCAAAATGGCTTAAGGACAACAAAGACCTACAAACCTGACTCAGTTGCACCAGCTCTGTCAGGAGGAATGGGCCAAAATTCACCCAACTTATTGTGGGAAGCTTGTGGAAGGCTACCCGAAATGTTTGACCCAAGTTAAACAATTTAAAGGCAATGCTACCAAATACTAATTGAGTGTATGTAAACTTCTGACCCACTGGGAATGTGATGAAAGAAATAAAAGCTGAAATAAATAAATCTCTCTACTATTATTCTGACATTTTACATTTTTTAAATAAAGTGGTCATCCTAACTGACCTAAGACAGGACATTTTTACTAGGATTAAACGTCAGGAAATGTGAAAAACTGAGTTTAAATGTATTTGGCTGTGTATGTAAACTTCTGACTTCAACTGTACATACATACATACATACATACATACATACATACATACGTACATACGTACATACGTACATACACATATACACACTTTTTTTACAATATAGCTTTACTATTCCCCGCATCCCCTACCACCCCTCCCCCAATTGGAGTAAAGTAATAAACAATAACACTTAGGCTTCTACCTTAAGTTTATACGCATTATACACATTTTACAGACAATCTATTTTACAATAGCTATATTTTGTTTGTTTTTAGTCCTTCCTTTATTTCTGATGTCCATCCAGTTTGATTTCTATTTGGAACTGTGCTATTTCACAAAATGTCTGAACCTATATACATTTTACACACCCCATAGGTTTTACATTGGTTATCTTGTTGTTATTAGTCGCTCAATTCAACCCCTCCCATCTATCTCTTAACACCATCCATTTTGGATTTCTATTTGCCATACATTTTTCAACTCTGCTGTGATGCTTCACAAAAGTACTCAACCTTTCTTTTCTCATAGCTTCTACAGATTGTAAATTAAAGATAACATTTTATGCTAAAATAATTATTATATTATTGATTGATTGACTATGACTTTTCAAATCACCCAGTATTGCTATCTGCAGTGTTACTTCTAGGTAAATGTTGCAATTCTTCAGCCTTTCCTGGACCTGTGACCAAAAACTAGCTATTTTATTAGGATCCCCATTAGCTGTTGCAAAAGCAGCAACTACTCTTCCTGGGGTCCACACAAAACATGAAACATAATACAGAAGGACATAATACAGAACTTCATTAGACAAGAACAGCTCAAGGACAGAACTACATAAATTTTTAAAAAGGCACACATAGCCTACATATCAATGCATACATACAAACTATCTAGGTCACATAGGGGAGAGGCGTTGTGCCGACAGGTGTTGCTTGTATCATGTATCATTATTTTTGAAACCAGGTTTGCTGTTTATTTGAACAATATGACATGGAAGGAAGTTAATACTGTACATTTTCTTGAATTTGTTCTGGATTTGGGGACTATGAAAAGACCCCTGGTGGCAGGTCTGGTGGGGTAAGTGTGTGTGTCAAAGCTATGTGTAAGTTGACTATGCAAACAATTTGGGATTTTCAACATATTAATGTTTCTTATAAAAGGAAGAAGTGATGCAGTCAGTCTCTCTTCAACTCTTAGCCAAGAGAGACTGTCATGCATAGTATTTATATCAGCCCTATGATTACAATTAAGAGCAAAATGTGCCGCTCTGTTCTGGGCCAGCTGCAGCTTAACTAGGTCTTTCCTTGCAGCACTGGACCACACGACTGGACAATAATCAAGATTAGAGCCTGCAGAACTTGCTATTTGGATGTGGTGTCAAAAAAGCAGAGCATCTCTTTATTACGGCTAGACCTCTCCCCATCTTTGCAACCATTTAATATATATGTTTTGACCATGACAGTTTACAATCTAAGGTAATGCCAAGTAATTTAGTCTCCTCAACTTGTTCACCAGATTCAGCTGAGGTCTAGCACTTAAGGAATGATTTGTACAAAATAAAATGCTCTTAGATATACAGATGTTCAGGATCAGTTTTTTACTGGCCACCCATTCCAAAACATACTGCAACTCAGTGACTTCATTGACTGTGGTTCCTGATGCATATATGGTTGAATAGTCAGCATACATGGACACACATGCTTTGTTTAATGCCAGTGGCAGGTCATTGGTAAAAATAGAAAATAGTAGAGGGCCTAGAGAGCTGCCCTGCGGTACACCACACTTTACATGTTTGACATTAGAGAAGCTTCCATTAAAGAAAACCCTTTAAATTCTATTAGATAGATAGCTCTGAATCCATGATATGGCAGAGTCCCACCCTTCAGCCCCATTCAACCCCTCCCATCTATCTCTTAACACCATCCATTTTGGATTTCTATTTGCCATATATTTTTCAACTGTGCTATGATGTTTTTTCAACAACAGATTATGGTCAATAATATCAAAGGCTGCACTGAAATCTAACGGAAGAGCTCCCACAATCTTCTTATTACCAATTTCTTTCAACCAATAATCAGTCATTTGTCAGTGCAGTACATGGTGAGTGCCCTTCTCTATAAGCATGCTGAAAGTCTGTTGTTAATTTGTTTACAGAGAAATAGCATTGTATTTGGTCAAACACAATTTTTTCCAACAGTTTGCTAAGAGATGGCAGCAAGCTTATTGGTCTGCTGTTAGAACCAGTAAAGGCCGCTTTACCATTCATGGGTAGCGGAATTACTTTGGCTTCCCTCCAGGCCTGAGGACAAAGACTTTCCTCTAGGCTCAGATTAAAAATACAGATAGGAGTGGCTATAGAGTCAGCTACCATCCTCAGGAGCTTTCCATCTAAGTTGTCAATGCCAGGAGGTTTTTCATTATTGATCGTTAACAATTATTTTTCCACCTCTCCCACACTAACTTTACAAAATTCAAACTTCCACTGCTTTTATTTCATTATTAGTTTTTTATGGATGAATATAATTGCTCTCTGTCATGGGCATTTCCTGCCAAAGTTTGCCCACTTTGCCAATGAAAAAATTATTTAAATAATTGGCAACGTCAAATGGTTTTGCGATGAATAAGCCATCTGATTCGATGGAGGATGGAGTTGAATTTGTCTTTCTACCCATAATTTCATTTAAAGTACTTACGTTTTTTTTCCATCATTCTACATTGATCTTGGCTTCATAATGAAGTTTTTTTTATTTTTGTTGAGTTTAGTTAAAGAATTTCAGAATTTGCAGTAAATAAGTCAGTTATATGTACAGCCACACTTATTAGCCACTACTTCTGTCCCATCTCTTTCAACCATACAGTTTTTCAATTCCTCATCAATTCATAGAGCCTTAACATTTCTAACAGTCATGTGCAGCGTCTGGATGCACCTCACTAATCACATCAGATCAACAAATATTTTTAACATCATCAAATAAGAGTCACAGCAAAATATTTTGTATGATCTCTTATATACAATTTTAGGTCCAGTTGTTGGAACTTTGGCTTTTCCTGGATATAGCCACTATATTGTGATCACTGCATCCAATGGGCACAAATACGGTGGACAATGATCCTGTCGTAGCAGATGTACGCAATGTACCCACGCGCTCTGGCAGATTTCATGGCTGGGATCAGTTCTTTCCTCTTCTGGCGCACAGCTTCAGGATAGTCCTCGTTGAGGAAGATATATGTTCCTCTCAAGTTCTTGGCTCTTTCCAGAACAGCTACCTTGTCCTTGAACCTCAGGAACTTGACCACTATCGGCCTGGACCTATCACCTGGGCTGGTGGTAGGTTTTCTAGTCCTGTGGGCGCGCTCCACCTCAACCTTCCTGTGGTCCATCTTCAATTTCTCAGAGATCATTTCCCTCACTTTGTCCTCAGACTCCATCCAGGTCTCATGTGGAGTTCTGCAATTCCATCAACGATCATGTTGTTTCCTCTTGATTGTCCCTCGAGATAGTCTGATTTATCTGTAATTGTTATCATGGATTCACACAAAGAACTGATATCCTCTCTCAATGACTTACAGATTGCTGTCATATTGCCGTTCTCCTGTTTCAACTCGTCGAGCTGACCCTGGGAGAACTGCAAACTGTTCTTCAGGTCCTGGAGCTCTCTGGTCAGGTCGTCCATTCTTTTGTTAGTAGAATCCATGAGTATTTGGACAAAACACTTGAAACTATTTTATTGTTGTTGTAACAACTGCTTATAGGTCTAACTAGGTTATAGGTTTAAAAGATCCTTCACATGTGATAGAGAGACACCACTGGCACTGTCCTCAATGGTACTCCCGCCGGCTTTGGTCTTTGTCATGGTAGCTAGCAACGTATGTTAGGCTGTTACTCCTCGCAGTTCCAGACAGGGCAGGTCACGGGGAAAATTGAAAACAACAAACAGCAGGGATCTAACCATCCTCAAACCTGGGACAATCCGCTGTCCCAGGCTCAATGGCTAACTGTGTCGCGGGCTGCATTTAAGAACACCTCGCTAGCTTGCTATCCAGCTAGCTAGCAGCTAGGCTAGCTGCGACGCCAAATAGCTTCTCAGACCTGTCCTTGGTTGGCAGGCTCACTGGAAAGATACAAGCAGTCCCAGCAACTGATGCCAAATGCGTCCCGGGATCCAACATAAGAAGCTAGGTAGCTACCAAGAACTTTCCAATATACTTTTAAACAACAAACTTTCCAAACAAACAAAATCGAGCTCTTCCTCGTTTCGCGTACAACAGGAATATATGATCTAATGACTATGCCTCCTCGCAGCAAAATCTGCAGAGCTGGGAAGATTGTATCCCCCATATAAATATAACATTCTATTGTTTGCAAGAATTTTGAATACTCATTTAAATGGAAAAATTCCATGTTTTGAATTTGGCGTTGTTTTGCGTTTCAATTCCTAAACCACGTGCCATAGAATCAGTACATCGAAAATCTCTTCCACACTATTTTGCAATGTATATGGCACAGCTGTCAATTTGTTGGTCCTTAAATGAAATTGGTATATGGTTTTATTTATCACCATTTTTTTTTACCATTTATGGTCTTTAATGCAGACCCGACAGACAAGTTCCTTACTTTTTCCCCCTTCTACTTGCCTCTTCCATTTTTGTGGTAATGTTGCAATTAGTTAGTTGTAATTTTGGGTAGAGCAGACATTTCCATATGTCTGTGTTAGCTGCATGTGTGACATAACTCCACCAGTCCTATTTATGATATTATTTACAAAAATTATACCTTTTTTAAAAATTTTAATAAAAAAAATACTTTAAAAAAAAATGTATTAGTATATTTGAGTTTAACCACAATATTTGTTGTATTATTTGTTCTGTCTTTTCAGGTGGATTAAACTGAAATTGCAACCAACTTTCTAAAGCTTGTTTTAAAAAAAATGATATTTTGGAGATGATTTCATTTTCAAATAACAGAAAGTGAGCAGTTATAATCTGAAAAAAGGGAAAAAGGCCATTCTTGAACATGGGGTGAGACATTCTTATTAATTTACTAGAGAACCATTTAGGTTTTAAGTATAACTTTTGTATGACCCATGCCTTAGTGAGAGGTATAATGCTTTAATATTTAATCATTTCTGCCCTCCGAATTCATATTTGTTATATAAATAGGCCCTTTCAATTTTGTCTGGCATGCCATTCCAAATAAAATAGAAAATGTTTTTGTTCATAATCTCAGCAGAAGAAGAAACATCCCTTTTTCAGGATCCTGTCATTCAAAGATAATTCGTAAAAATCCAAATAACTTCAGGCAATCTCAACGCTGTGCGTTACAGGGAAGACATCCTCCTCCCTCATGTGGTACCCTTCCTGCAGGCTCATCCTGACATGACCCTTCAGCATGACAATGCCACCAGCCATACTGCTCGTTCTGTGCGTGATTTCCTGCAAGACAGGAATGTCAGTGTTCTGCCATGGCCAGCAAAGAGCCCGGATCGCAATCCCATTGAGCATGTCTGGGACCTGTTGGATCAGAGGGTGAGGGCTAGGGCCATTCCCCCAGAAATGTCCGGGAACTTGCAGGTGCCTTGGTGGAAGAGTGGGGCAACATCTCACAGCAAGATCTGGCAAATCTGGTGCAGTCCATGAGGAGGAGATGCACTGCAGTACTTAATGCAGCTGGTGGCCACACCAGATACCGACTGTTACTTTTGACCCCCCCTTTGTTCAGGGACACATTATTCCATTTCTGTTAGTCACATGTCTGTGGGACTTGCCAGTTTATGTCTCAGTTGAATCTTGTTATGTTCATACAAATATTTACACATGTTAAGTTTGCTGAAAATAAACGCAGTTGACAGTGAGAGGACGTTTCTTTTTTTGCTGAGTTTATCATTTAAAAAGCAGGTCACTAGGTGTAGGCAAAACCATAAGCAAATAGGTAAACTGTGATATGACTTAAGAGTTAATCAGAGTGATTTTTCCACAAATAGACAGGTATTTTCCTTTCCATGGTAGCAAGAGCTTATCTATTTTGGCTTACTTTCTATAAAAATGTATTGAAGTGAGATCATTTCTATGTTCACATCCCCGTCAGACCATTTTATTAGTATTGTAAAAGTTGACTTTTTTAGTGATCCAATACCGTACACATCATAATTTGGTTTTAATCCAGAGAGGTTAGAAAAAGTATCTAGATCATCTATGAGGCTGTGGAGGGATTCTAATTGTGGTTTTAAAAGAAATCGTGAATCATCAGCGTACAATGACACCTTTGTTTTTAAGCCACGGATTTCTAATCCCTTAATATTATTGTTGGATCTAATTTTAACAGCTAACATTTCGATGGCAATAATAAATAGACATGTCTATAGTGGACAACCTTGTTTTACTCCTCTTGACAGTTTAAAACTTTGAGATGTAGCCATTATTTACTATTTTATACCTAGGGTTACTATATATAACTTCGACCCATTGATAAGAGTTTCTCCAAAATTGAAGTATTCTAGGCATTTATATACAAACTCCAGTCGTACTTTAGCAAAAGCCTTTTCAAAATCAGCTATGAAAACCAGGACTGGTTTCCCCGATATTTCATAGTATTCTACTGTTTCCAGTACTTGTCCTAAATTATCTCCAATGTATTGTCCATGTAAAATAACTGTCTGATTAGGATGAATAATGACAATACCTTTTTAGTTCTATGCGCCAAGCATTTAGCTCAATTTTTTTGCATCACAACAGTGTAAGAGGCCTCCAATTTTTTTAATGGACTGGATCTTTACATTTTATATATATATACACACCACTTGGATCCTGTTTCAGTAATAATGAAATCAGACCTCCTTGCTGCGTCGTGTCTGATAATCTACAGTTTATATAGGAGTGGTTAAAACACGCTAATAATGGTCCTCTGAATAAATCAAAAAAAGTTTGATATACTCATCCATATATTTACATGTACATATTCTCATTCGCTCCTTTAGATTTGTGTGTATTAAGTAGTTGTTGGGGTATTGTTAGATATTACTGCACTGTCGGAACTAAGCACAAGCATTTCGCTACACTCGCATTAACATCTGCTAACCATGTGTATGTGACAAATACAATTTGATTTTATTTGATTTGTTGGGGATCATGGCTAGACAGCAATTCTAAGGTCTTGGCATAGATTTTTAAGCAGATTTAAGTCGAAACTGTAACTTGACCACAAAGGAACATTCACTGTCTTCTTGGTAAGCAACTCTAGTGTAGATTTGGCCTTGTGCTATAGGTTCATGTCCTGCTGAAAGATGAATTCCTCTCCCAGTGTCTGGTTGTAAGCAGACTGAAGCAGGTGTTCTTCTAGGATGTTTAGCTTAGCTTCATCACAGTCTTTGCCAATGTCAAGCATACCCATACCATGATGCAGCCACCACCATGCTTAAAAATAAGGAGGAAGTTATTCAGTGATGTGTTGTATTGGATTTTCTGCAAACATAAGGCTTTGCATTGAGGCCAAAAGTGTATTCCTTTGCCATGTTATTTTTTTTTTGTTATGACTTTGGTGCTTTGTTGCATACATACTGTATGCATGTTTTGTATATTTGAATTCTTCTTTTCACACTGTCATTTAGGTCATTATTGTGGAGTTGCTACAATGTTGTTGATCCATCCTCTGTTTTTTCCCATCACAGCCATTGAACTGTAGCTGTTTTAACATCACCAATGGCTTCATGGTGACATCCCTTAGCAGTTTCCTTCCTGTCCTGCAGCTCAGTACAGAAGGACGACTGCGTCTTTGATGTGTCTGGGAGGTTTAATACATCATCCACAGCATAATTATTAACTTGAACATGCTTAAGGATATATTGAATATCTGATTTGTTATTGTTACCCATTTACCAATCACTGCCCTTATTTATGAGGCTTTTGAAAAGCTCCCTGGTCTTTGTAGTTGAATATGTGCTTGAAATGTAATACTTGACTGAGGGACATTACAGATACTGAATGTATGGGGGACAGAGGAATGGGTAGTCATAAAAAATCATGTCAACCCCTATTAGTCCATATAACTTATTATATTATTTGAGCTAAATTTTACTTCTGTACTTAATTTGGCTTGCCTAAAAAAAAGGGGCTGAATGCTTATGCAACGACTATTTTAATTATTACATTTTTATTCACCTGTATATATTTGTAGAATTTTCTGATCAATGACAAAAAAGTATAATTAAATCTGTTTCAATCCAACTTTGTAGCACAACAAAATGTGAAAAAAGTCCAAGTGGGTGTAGACTTTCTATAGGCACTGTAGGGATTAGGGTGCCATTTGGGATGCATCCAGGGTCAGCTGAGCCAGCCCCAGCTGTAAAGTAGACATCAATGGGCTGTTAATTAATACACGCCCAGGAAACATCAATGGCCTCGTTGGAAGAAACCTAATGATCGATACCTGTCTGGTTGAATTGTAATAATTGATTGTTGTGTGGAACCAGGTGGGGTGGGAGAGTGTGTTCCGCGTGTGTGGCTGCCCATGCACGTGCCTGTGTGTGGCTGTATCTTCAGAAACCCTCACACCCTTCACAGCTACTGTAACCAGCTAACACAACACACCATGCTGACTATTCACAAGCCGTAATCATTTTCACACCTTTTTATTGGTACAGTAAAATCAGACAGTTTGACTGATTCCTTGGATAATGAAACCAGAGTGGCAGACGCTGCATGGGGTTATCTGACTGGAAAGTAGCCAAGCAAATATCCCTCGCTCATTATTGTAATTTAATGGAGTCATTTGTCAATCAAACTTCTTGTTGAGCAAATTCAATTTGGCTTCACTAATTTGATTATAAAGGCTACGTTCGTTACCCTTCAGCCAGCCTTTAGGCTGTGTCCCAAATGGCACCTTATTATCTATAGTAGTGCACTATGTAGGGAATAGGGTGCCATTTTGTGGGTCTCGCGCCATTGAGCCGCAGCTAGTGCTCCTCTATTGGACTCTGCTGGTCAGCACTTCACTTGTGATTAATAATATGCTGAAGGATGAGAGGCCAGTATGACCTAGAACATGAACTAGTCCTCATACATTAACCCCTTGGTGGGCCGTATAGCTGGTATGCACCACAGCAATGCACTTCCACTGGGAAATGGATGAATTGAAAGAATGTGTCCATGTCACATTACATTAGGCCATGTTAGAAATTGAAATTGTACATTCATTTTGTGCTCAATTTGTGTCAGTGTAGACGAAAGGGCAGTACGGCAACATGCTAGCTCTGACAGAGCTGGGTAACATTTTCAGCAGCTGACATCGGGGTTTCTCTGCATGGAGGTGATGGGCACAGCTGCCACTCACTCATTCACAGGTGTGAGAGCGCCATGGGTCGGCCGAGGATGGCACAGGCATTCACATGGCATAAATGGCACGCGCGCACACACACAAACACGGGCACAAACACACACCGCACACACATACAGAAACAGACATATATACACACACACACACACACAGAAACAAACACACAGCCACTGACTCATCATAGCAAGTTGAAGAACATAAATACACTGCTCAAAAAAATAAAGGGAACACTAAAATAACACATCCTAGATCTGAATGAATGAAATAATCTTATTAAATACTTTTTTCTTTACATAGTTGAATGTGCTGACAACAAAATCACACAAAAATAATCAATGGAAATCCAATTTATCAACCCATGGAGGTCTGGATTTGGAGTCACACTCAAAATTAAAGTGGAAAACCACACTACAGGCTGATCCAACTTTGATGTAATGTCCTTAAAACAAGTCAAAATGAGTCTCAGTAGTCTGTGTGGCCTCCACGTGCCTGTATGACCTCCCTACAACGCCTGGGCATGCTCCTGATGAGGTGGCGGATGGTCTCCTGAGGGATCTCCTCCCAGACCTGGACTGAAGCATCCGCCAACTCCTGGACAGTCTGTGGTGCAACGTGGCGTTGGTGGATGGAGCGAGACATGATGTCCCAGATGTGCTCAATTGGATTCAGGTCTGGGGAACGGGCGGGCCAGTCCATAGCATCAATGCCTTCCTCTTGCAGGAACTGCTGACACACTCCAGCCACATGAGGTCTAGCATTGTCTTGTATTAGGAGGAACCCAGGGCCAACCGCACCAGCATATGGTCTCACAAAGGGTCTGAGGATCTCATCTCGGTACCTAATGGCAGTCAGGCTACCTCTGGCAAGCACATGGAGGGCTGTGCGGCCCCCCAAAGAAATGCCACCCCAAACCATGACTGACCCACCGCCAAACCGGTCATGCTGGAGGATGTTGCAGGCAGCAGAATGTTCTCCACGGCGTCTCCAGACTCTGTCACGTCTGTCACATGTGCTCAGTGTGAACCTGCTTTCATCTGTGAAGAGCACAGGGCGCCAGTGGCGAATATGCCAATCTTGGTGTTCTCTGGCAAATGCCAAACGTCCTGCACGTCCTGCACAACCCCCACCTGTGGACGTCGGGCCCTCATACCACCCTCATGGAGTCTGTTTCTGACCGTTTGAGCAGACACATGCACATTTGTGGCCTGCTGGAGGTCATTTTGCAGGGCTCTGGCAGTGCTCCTCCTGCTCCTCCTTGCACAAAGGCGGAGGTAGCAGTCCTGCTGCTGGGTTGTTGGCCTCCTCCACGTCTCCTGATGTACTGGCCTGTCTCCTGGTAGTGCCTCCATGCTCTGGACACTACGCTGACAGACACAGCAAACCTTCTTGCCACAGCTCGCATTGATGTGCCATCCTGGATGAGCTGCACTACCTGAGCCACTTGTGTGGGTTGTAGACTCCGTCTCATACTACCACTAGAGTGAAAGCACCGCCAGCATTCAAAAGTGACCAAAACATCAGCCAGGAAGCATAGGAACTGAGAAGTGGTCTGTGGTCCCCACCTGCTGAACCACTCCTTTATTGGGGGTGTCTTGCTAATTGCCTATAATTTCTACCTGTTGTCTATTCCATTTGCACAACAGCATGTGAAATGTATTGTCAATCAGTGTTGCTTCCTAAGTGGACAGTTTGATTTCACAGAAGTGTGATTGACTTGGAGTTACATTGTGTTGTTTAAGTGTTCCCTTTATTTTTTTGAGCAGTATATATTAACAGAGCAATTCAATTGGGAGTTATTCATCTACTTGTACTAGTGCTGTAAGGACTATGAGGTAATTCAATATGCATGTGAACTGGAAACTGCTGCCATGGTTTGAACATGAAATCCCACACCCAGTGTGGAATCAAAGTATTGTAGGAACTTGACAAACATTATCACTACCCTTAAAGGTATTTCGACACCATAAATCCAAACTACACACGACAGTATTGTGAGTGCTCTCATGATCCATAAAATCTCAGAACAGGAGAAAAATAACTTGGCAGCCATTAGCAAATTAGTATTGGCACACTAGTTGTCTGGCAGGTCTATTTTAGGCATCTATTTGTGTCGTTAGTATGGCTCTGTGTCTGTGTCTGTGTCTAATTGACTCTCTAGTTGGCGGCCAGGTCTTTATTTAATAATATGACTCTTGTGTTACTGTGTGTCCATCAGGAAAGCGGTGAAGGCCACTCTGGTGCTGCTGCCTCTCCTGGGCATCACCTACATGCTATTTTTCGTCAACCCGGGAGGGGAGGATGAGGTCGCCCAAATTGTCTTCATCTACTTCAACTCCATCCTGGAGTCTTTTCAGGTATGCCCAGGCCAAATGAAAAGTGTTATAGAGGGTTTGAGAACTTTTTTGACGCTGTAAACATTCTGAAGCATATAATGTGTCAAAAAAAATAGATGTAGGCTACAGTACAATGTAGTGCTGCTCCGCACTGCTCATCTCATCTTCAATGTTTAACACTGTTTCTCTCTCCTCCCCCTCTTCTCTTGCCATCTTTCCCTCTCTCTCTGTCCTCCAGGGCTTTTTCGTGTCAGTGTTTTATTGCTTCCTGAACAGCGAGGTAAGCAGATTCATGTTTGTCCCATGATCCCCCACCGCTCACACTATACCCGTAATGCGTTTTTCTTTCCAATCCCCCCCTCCTACTATCCCTCCCTCTAACCCTCCTCTCATTCCTCCCAGGACTTTTGGAAACATGTCCACTTGGCACCATTTCATGCAGAGCTAAAAATGCCCTAAAAATGTATTGTGTCGTCTAAAATGCAAGCCAAGCAGCAGGGTTACCTTGGACATGCAGATTTCCTCCACTGGACAGCAGAATTAATAGGATCACAATGAGCTTCACACTGGCCCAACACATATATACACACCCCATGTCAGAGGCTGCATGGTGCCATGGTCAAAGGTAGTGCACTATATAAGGAATAGGATGCCTAAATGGATTTGACATAAAATATTAACCGGTGAGAAACCTAAATCTGTCTGGAGTTACAAAAGATTGCTTGCCCTAAAACCTGAAAAACCCTTGGGAGAGCTGTGAAAGTACCCTTGCTACACAGCTTGATGTAAACATTGCAGTTTCCTCCTCAGGTATCCCATTCTCCCTGGAGCAATCTGTCTCAACAGGAAACTATTCGGGTCATGTCTCCTGGATAACTCATCCGTGTATTTTGGTTTATAAATGCATTTATTTTACCTCAACATTACAAGAAGAGTTAGGAAGGATGAAATGAAGCCTACACACTAACGCTGAAAAGAGATGAATGTACAGTATGTTAGCATGACGCCACTTAGTGTGGCAGATATCTCCCACTGAGGTGCAGTTATTTAGGTGGCCACTCAATAGACGTGTGCTGGCAGATTGCTTAGCTAATCAACCTCTGTTTCTCCTGTCGGCTCGCTAATGTCGAGCAGCCGCTAATTCGTTGCTCTTGATGGTATCATGGGACTACATCCAAAGGACAAATTGTGGAGTTCGGCGGTTGTTCAAATGTTATCATGAACCATCAGCGATCTGTGAAGCAAAGCCAGAGAGGACCGAATGTTTTTTTTCTGCTTTTTTTCACCATTTACAACATACGGAGAACCAGAGTAGTACTAACCTCAGACACAAAAGTAAATGTTATTAACTAGCCTTCTCTACTCTGATATTCTAGAAGAAGTGTCGTTACTCAAGCAGTAGGAAAGAGAGTAGAAATAGGTGCCGCTTTTTCCGTACCAGTCAGCTTCAATCACTGGTATTTTAGCATTCCTATCTAATACAGCTCTCCTTCACACTCACACAGTGTAAGCTCGGCTAATGACCTAACTGACATTAACGCTAACCAACTGCACTGAAATCATGATGAACAGCAGGGTTTAACTATCTTCTCCAGAATCTTCTTTGAATAACTCCTATGCTGCTAGGAGACCTCTTGAAGCAATACACACAACCCTGACTCTAATGACAGACTTAAAGCATGCTACTAGGGGAAAACCTAGCCTAGCCAAAACAAAGATTCACTCACCTTGTGCTAACCTCACTAGCAGGGAGAAAATGCTCTTTAAATTGGATCTGTTTGGTATCTACGTGTGTAGTCCTGAGTAAAAACCCCTGTGTGAAAAGACTGAGCCATACCTGGATTGTGGTGGTAGCTATGGTGTATTTGTTCAATATTCCAGAGTCCGGACGGAGTCTTTTTGTAGTGTGTGTCAAAGCCACTGGACCCCATAAGCTGATAAACGTATTGAATGTCATGACATGTATTGAATCCCATGAAAAGCAAGTGGTGGTCAGAGTAAAACGTTCTCAGAACCTCCCTGCAACCTAAAAATAAACGTCCCCAGAACAGGCAAAACGTTCTAAAAAAAACGTTCAGTTTTACCGGTCAGTAAACATATGGCTGTGTTCCCACAACCAGTGTGAAACTAAAAACATATTTTCCTACAACACATGATTCCACATGTGAAAGTTTATGTGATCACATGTTAAAATCCACGGGAAATATCATCACATGTAAAGTGTTCCAAAACTAAATGCAAAATATCATCACGTGAAGTGTTCCAAAACCATATTGTTTCACATGATTTCACATGTGAAAATCCACGTGAAGTGTTCCAAAACTAAATGGAAATGTCACATTTGAAATCCTGTGATTTTCCATGTCAAACCTTAATTTCTCTGGTGACTCCTTAGCCTTACACAATTGCCTTCGCTATTTTGAAATGTTAATGATTTGACACTCATGGCAGGCTGTGTATAAGATTGTCAATCCTGTCAGGACAATAAGCCAGTTTAATTTTCACACGCACTCACACACAAGAAAAAGAGCAGGCCAAACTCCCAGCCTAGCCTATACTACAGTAATCACCTCCAACCTTATGGAAATAAATGTGAAACTCATATTTGAGTAGATCTGACATTCACCTACAATAACCTGTGAATAATTATAGTGTAGTGCAAAACGATACGTCAAAGCTGCATACTGTTATTAGACTAACACAGGGTTCTTAAACCTTTTCAGCCTGGTACCCAAATGAGAAATTCTGTTTTCCTGGAACCCAAGCTTATGAAAACATGCAACTATACGTACAGTTGAAGTCGGAGGTTTACATACACTTAGGTTGGAGTCATTAAAACTTGTTTTTCAACCACTCCACAAATTTCTTGTTAACAAACTCTAGTTTTGCAAGTTGGTTAGGACATCTACTTTGTGCATGACACAAGTAATTTTTTCAACAATTGTTTGCAGACAGATTATTTCACTGTATCACAATTCCAGTGTGTCAGAAGTTTAACATACACTAAGTTGACTGTGTCTTTAAACAGCTTGTAAAATTCCAGAAAATTAAATCATGGCTTTAGAAGCTTCTGATAGGCTAATTGACATAATTTGAGTCAATTGGAGGTGTACCTGTGGATGTATTTCAAGGCCTACCTTCAAACTCAGTGCCTCTTTGCTTGACATCGTGGGAAAATCAAAAGAAATCAGCCAAGACCTCAGATAAAAAATTGTAGACCTCCACAAGTCTGGTTCATCCTTAGGAGCAATTTCCAAACGCCTGAAGGTACCACGTTCATCTGTACAAACATTAGTGAGCAAGTACAAAACACCAAGGAACCACGCAGCCATCATACCGCTCAGGAGGGAGACGCGTTCTGTCTCCTAGAGATGAACGTACTTTGGAGCGAAAAGTGCAAATCAATCCCAGAACAACAGCAAAGGACCTTGTGAAGACGCTGGGGGAAACAGGTCCAAATGTCCACAGTAAAACGAGTCCTATATCGACCTAACCTGAAAGGCTGCTCAGCAAGGAAGAAGCCACTGCTTCCATAAAAAACCCAAACTACAGTTTGCAACTGCACATAAGGACAAAGATAGTACTTTTTGGAGAACTGTCCTCTGGTCTGATGAAACAAAAATAGAGCTGTTTGGCCATAATGACCATCGTTATGTTTGGAGGAAAAAGGGGGGATGCTTGCAAGCCGAAGAACACCATCCCAACCGGGAAGCACGGGGGTGGCAGCATCATGTTGTGGGGGTGCTTTGCTGCAGAAGGGACTGGTGCACTTCACAAAATAGATGGCATCATGAGGCAGGAAAATTATGTGGATATATTGAAGCAACATCTCAAGACATCAGTCAGGAAGTTTAAGCTTGGTCGCAAATGGGTCTTCCAAATGGACAATGACCCCAAGCATACTTCCAAAGTTGTGGCAAAATGGCTTAAGGACAACAAAGTCAAGGTATTGGAGTGGCCATCACAAAGCCCCGACCTGAATCGTATAGAACATTTGTGGGCAGAACTGAAAAAGCGCGTGCGAGCAAGGAGGCCTACAAACCTGACTCAGTTACACCAGCTCTGTCAGGAGGAATGGGCCAGAATTCACCCAACTTATTGTGGGAAGCTTGTGGAAGGCTACCTGAAATGTTTGACCCAAACTAAACAATTTACAGACAATGCTACTAAATACTAATTGAGTGTTTGTAAACTACTGACCCACTGGGAATGTGATGAAAGAAATAAAAGCTGAAAGAAATCATTCTCTACTATTATTCTGGTGATTAAAGTGGTGATCCTAACTGACCTAAGACGGAATTTTTACTAGGATTAAATGTCAGGAATTGTGAAAAGGTTTGTTCAAATGTATTTGCCTAAGGTGTATGTAAACTTCAACTTTAAATATCAGTACATTTCATTGCCCTTATGCCTAAAACAATTGCAATATAAACAAATAACAATGAAATGAAATACCCATATAAATAGCTATTCATGTTTATTTTTCTCCATTAATAAAAACACTCTTACATATCTTTCTAGGGTGGAACTGTTGCTGTTAAAATACAAGAAAACATTTTAATTTCTGAACTGGAATAAACTGATTGAAGCATGATGGTTTTGAGGCATCACACAGATGCTGCGACCCATACTTTAAGAAAGGCTGGACTAACACATCATGAATAATTTTCATTCAATAAAATACTGTAGGTTATCACATACACTGAGTGTATAAAATATTATGAACACCTGCTCTTTCCATGACATAGACTGACCAGGGGAAATAATCCAGGTGAAAGCTATGATCCAGTACTGATGTCACTTGTTAAATCCACCTCAATCAGCGTAGATGAAGGGGAGGAGACAGGTTAAAGAAGGATTTTAAAACATTGAGACAAATGAGACATGGATTGTGTATGTATGCCATTCAGAGGGTGAATAGGCAAGACAAAATATTTAAGTGCCTTTGAAAGGGGTATGGTAATAGATGCCAGGCGCACAGGTTTGTGTCAAGAACTGCAACACAGCTGGGTTTTTCACGCTCAACAGTTTCCCGTGTGTATCAAGAATGGTCCACCACCCAAAGGACATCCAGCTAACTTGATAACTGTGGAAAGCATAGGAGTCAACATAGGCCAGCATCCCTGTGGAACGCTTTCAAAGTCTTGTGGAGTCTTTGCCCTGATGATAGTGTTGAGTGATTACCGAAATGTTGGTTATTTTTTGTTTTTTAAACAACCAATTGACTTATTTGAATTCCATTTTGTTCTGTTTTTTTGTGAGCTCAATGCGCACATTGCACAGCTTCTCTAGAGATAAATCAGATCCAGCCTGATCTGTGCCATTTAGTAGGACAGGGGTACTCAACTCTTACCATACGAGGTCCGGAGCCTGCTGGTTTTCTGTTCTACCGGATAATGAAATGCACACACCTGGTGTCCCAGGTCTAAATCAGTCCCTGATTAGAAGGGAACCATAAAACAAATGCAGTGGAACTGGCTTCGAGGTCCAGAGTTGAGTATGAGGGTAGTAGGGAGTTATAGTTTCCAACAGGCCAATACGCTACATCAAGTGGAGGGCCGAGTGTCTGTGGGATTTTGCTCCTCCCTTATGCTTGATTGATGAATTAAGGTCACTAATTAGAAGGGAACACCCCTCATCTGTATTTCTAGGTCTTAATTGAAAGGAAAAAGTGATTTTGTCACAGCATAGGCAGCAGCTCTATAGAGATGAGATGATGAGTTGGAATGAAATAATACAGTCATCAAATAAAACAAATGTTATATACAAAACAACTGAAATATTTGATTAAAGTGAAGTGAATAAATCATGTTTAATAAGTGATAAGCATTAATGGGCAGTCACTACCATCATGGGACTTCTATTGTTTTATTCTGTGTTATCACAGGATTCAACCCAGATAATTCATAGTGCATTAGAAATGAAATGAAGCCTACACACTAACGCTGAGTAGAGATCAATGTACAATATGTTAGCATGACGCCACTTAGTGTGGCAGATATCTTCCACTGAGGTGCAGTTACTTAGGGCAAAAGTGGCCACTCAATAGACGTGTGCTGGCAGATTGCTTAGCTAATCAACCTCTGTTTCTCCTGTCGGCTCGCTAATGTCGAGCAGCCGCTAATTCGTTGCTCTTGATGGTATCATGGGACTACATCCAAAGGACAAATTGGGAGTTCAGCGGTTGTTCAGATGTTATCATGAACCATCAGCGATCTGTGAAGCGAAGCCAGAGAGGACTGAATGTTTTTTTTCTGCTTTTTTTTCACCATTTACAACATACGGAGAGTTACAACCAGAGTAGTACTAACCTCAGACACAAAAGTAAATGTTATTAACTAGCCTTCTCTACTCTGATATTCTAGAAGAAGTGTCGTTACTCAAGCAGTAGGAAAGAGAGTAGAAAGTAGTGCCGCTTTTTCCATACCAGTTAGCCGCGGCCAACTTCAATCACTGGTATTTTAGCATTCCTATCTAATACAGCTCTCCTTCACCTTGTGCTAAGCAGGGAGAAAATGCTCTTTAAATTGGATCTGTTGGGTATCTACGTGTGTAGTCCTGAGTAAAAACTCCTGTGTGAAAAGACTGAGCAATACCTGGGTAGTGGTGGTAGTTATTGTGTACTTGTTCAATATTCCAGAGTCTTTTTGTAGTGTGTGTCAAAGCCACTGGACCCCACAAGCTAATAAACATTTTGAATGTCATAACATGTATTGAATCCCCTGAAAACCAAGTGGTGGTCAGAGTAAAATGTTCTCAGAACCTCCCTGTAACCTAAAAATAAACGTTCCCAGAACAGGCAAAAAGTTCAGTTTTACCGGTCAGTAAACCCACTGGACCCATTAATGTAAAAAATATATCATCGAAAACGGTGATATCTTTTTTTACAAATGAACCGAAACCGAACCGACCTCAAGAAACACTAATCGCTCAGCACTACCTGATGAATTGAGGCTATTCTGATCCAAAGCGGGGGGCAACTCAATATTAGGAAGGCGTTCGTAATGTTTTGTACACTCAGTTTACAGTGAGCTCAAAGTATTTGGACAGTGACACATTTATTATTTTGGCCTGTACTTCAGGAATTTGGATTTAAAAATTACACAATGTCTATGAGATTAAAGTGCAGACTGTCTGCATTCATTTGAGGGTATTTTCATCCATATCGGGTGAACCATTTTGAAATTACAGCACTTTTTGTACATAGTCCCCCCATTTCAGGGGACCAAAAGTATAGGGATAAATGTACTTAAGTGTATTAATAATGTGTGATTTGAGTCACTTTTATTGTAAATAACAGAAAATATTTATAACACTTCTACATTAATTAATGTGGATGCTACCATGATTATGGATAATCCTAAATGAGTGAGAATGTTAGATGCATAAATATCATACCCCCAAGACATGCTAACCTCTCATCATTACAATAACAGGGGAGGTTAGCATCTTGGGGGGGGGGTATGATATTTGTGTATTGTATCATTTCAAATCCAAAGTGCTGGAGTACAGAGTCCCTGTTCCAATCATTTTGGAGCTCACTGTATGATATAAAACATATGATTAGAATGAAAAGCACAGGAAATATCGAAGGTTTTATGTCATACGTTCACTCACCTCACACACACGCATTCACTAATTCCACAATCTCCGCCTTGGTTGGCATTTCTTTTAAATGGATCCATATTGCATCACAAGCTAGGTTTACATCCAATTTGTGACAGATTTTAATGTAGATCTTCTAAAATCCACATAAAAAAAGAAACATTTTCCCACCAGAGCTGTGTTTCCATCAAACTGACTTGTTGCAGATAAAAATCAGTGCATCGTGACATAGTCATAACTTTTCATTTACTGAATAAAATATCAGAAGTTCTGTGTTTCCATCCGTGTTTCTGACGCTGGTTTTGGCACAAAAAGTATGCGATAAACAGCAAATGTGCCCACTCTCGTCTTGGCACGTAGCTCTAGACAACAGCTCGCAGATACAGTGCAAAGGGTAGATTAGGTGTCACGTCCTGACCAGTAAAAGGGGTCATTTGTCATTGTAGTATGGTCAGGGCATGGCAGGGGGTGTTGTTTTGGTGTGTTTTGGGGTTGGTTTGTTTAATGGGGATTTTTTCTAGTTTTCATTTTCTATGTTCATTTTCTGTGTGTGGCCGAGTATGGTTTCTAATCAGAGGCAGGTGTCTTTCGTTGTCTCTGATTGGAAGCCATACTTAGGCAGCCTGTTTTTTCCTTTGAGTTTGTGGGTGGTTGTTTTCCGTTATAGTCTTTGTACCTTACGGAACTGTTAGTCATTGTATTTTTTCTGTTTACGTGTTCTCCTATAATAAATTAAGATGAGCACTCTTCATGCTGCGCCTTGGTCCCCTTTCATCGACCGTTATGACAGAACCACCCACCAAAAGAAGACCAAGCAGCGTGGTAAGGAGCAACAGGAGAGTTATCTGGAGTCCTGGACCTGGGAGGAAATCCTGGATGGTAAAGGACCATGGAGGCAACCTGGAGAGTATCGCCGCCCGCCGGAGGAGATAGAGGCAGCGAAGGCGGACGTTACTATGAGGCTTTATACGCACCGAAAGGCAAGGCGGAGAGGCAGCCCCCAAAATTGTTTTTGGGGGGGGGGGCATACGGGGAGTTTGGCTAGGTCAGGGGGGAGCCCTGACTTAACTTCCCGGGTATACAGGAGAGAGCAGCAGAGCAAACCGGAGCCAAGAATGGAGTCAAGCACGGAGCTTGACACGAGATTCCGGAGGGAGGTACTGGTGGAGAGGGCACGACTGACCAGGCGTGCAGAGGGGCGAGCGATGCATTACGGGGTGATGCGCACTCTCGCCCATCCGCACGCACAGTCCGGTACGGTCGGTACGGGCTCCGCAGCGTTGCCGTGCTAGAGTTGGCACTCAGCCAGGAAGGAGTGTGCCTGCTCAGCGCATCTGGCCGCCAGTGCGTCTCCTCGGTCCAGCTTACCCTGCGCCTGCTCAACACATGGCAGCCCTCACTCTCCAACACAGCCCAGTTCGCCCTGTGCCAGCGCTTCGCCCGTGCCGGGCTACAGTGAACATTCAGCCAGGATGGGGTGTGCCAGCCCTGAGCTCCATACCTCCGGTGCGCCTCCACGGCCCAGTGTGCCCCGTGCCTGCTCTGCGCACCCAGTCTCCTGTAAGTCTCCCCAGTCCGGGGAGACCGGTACCAGCTCCACAAAGGAGGCCTCCAGTGACGCTCCTCAGCCCGGAGCCTCCAGCGACGCTCCTCAGCCCGGAGCCTCCAGCGACGCTCCCCAGTCAGGAGAGGCTCCTCAGCCCGGAGCCTCCAGCCACGCTCCTCAGCCCGGAGCTTCCAGCGGTGGTCTGCAGCCAAGAGCCTTCAGTGGTGGTCTGCAGCCAAGAGCCTTCAGCGGTGGTCTGCAGCCCAGAGTCTTCAGAACAGGAGCTACGCCCAGAGCCAGAGCCACCTCCGTAGTGGGAGGATTGGCGAAGGGGGGGTATAGCACATGAACCGTCGTTGACGGTGGCCACCCTCCCTTCCCTCCCTTTAGGTGTGGGGTTGTTTTTGTGTTTTTTTTTGTTTTGAGGTGCAGTCAGGGTCTGCACCTTCGGGGTGGGGGGGTTACTGTCACGTCCTGACCAGTAAAAGGGGTCATTTGTCATTATGGTCAGGGCGTGGCAGGGGGTGTTGTTTTGGGGTTGGTTTGTTTCATGGGGATTTTGTTCTAGTGTTCATTTTCTATGTGTGGCCGAGTATGGTTTCCAATCAGAGGCAGGTGTCTTTCGTTGTCTCTGATTGGAAGCCATACTTAGGCAGCCTGTTTTTTCCTTTGGTTTTGTGGGTGGTTGTTTTCCGTTATAGTCTTTGTACCTTACGGAACTGTTAGTCGTTGTATTTTTTCTGTTTACGTGTTCTCCTATAATAAATTAAGATGAGCACTCTACACGCTGCGCCTTGGTCCCCTTTCATCGACCGTTATGACATTAGGAGGTTATGGATAAGACCATGATCATTTTTATTTGTCAGCTTGCAGCCGAGCATGGATAGTCATGTCACCACCATACGAAATAAGACCATCGATAGTTGTTGGAAAGGAGCATCTGTAATGTCTATGCTAATAAATCGGGAAGCAAGTACAGGGAGTGAGTTTAATAAATAAACAAACATGGAACAAAACAAGAAACACGAGTAACGTACAGACATGACACAAACAGAAACAACAACTCATGGGGAAAGAAACAAAGGGAGTTACAGAAATAGGAGAGGCAATCAGGAAGGTGATGTTGAGGTGAGTCTCATGAGGCACAAGTGTGCGTAATAATGAGTAAACTGGCAACAACAAGAGCCGGAGAGGGGGAGCGAGAGTAGATGTGACAGTAACCCCTCCCTGACGCACGGCTCCAGCCACAGGACGCCGACCAGAGGGACGGTCGCGAGGACCAGGATCGCTTCTGCTGAGGCATGGGATCCCGACAAGCCAGCTGAGTCACGGAAGCCTGATGAGCTAGCTCAGGCATCCCCTGTAGCTTCGGCAATGAAAGCCTGATGAGCCAACCGAGGCTTGAGAACCTATCAAGCCAGCTGAGGCATGGAAGCCTAAAGAGCCATCCCTGGTTGCGTCAGCAGCCGCCCTTGGAAGCGACGTCACCAGTTAAAAAAAAGCAAAAAATAAATCCCTGTTGCTTCCTCTGGTGAGGCGCTATTCTGGATCGTCAACGCTAGTAAATCGGGAAGCAAGTACAGGGAGTGAATTTAATGAATAAACGATCATGGAATGAAACAGACATGAAACAGACATGAAACACAAAACAATATAGCCTGGGGAAAGAACCAACGGGAGTGACTGATATAGGGGAGGTAATCAGGAATGCGATGGAGTCCAGGTGTGTCTCATGAGGCGCAGGTGCGTGTAACAATGGTGACAGGTTTGCGGAATAATGAGTAAACTGGCGACAATGAGAGGTGGAGCGGGAGTAGACGTGACAACATCAAGCTCATCACTGTGCACTTTCACCACCCTGTGAAGTTCAATACTTATTTCAATCTGTGCATGCTTTGCCAAGTCGCAGTGGGAGGATCACACAACATAGCATAGTGTGAATCCAAGTTTACTTCAAAATTATGGTTATTATGTCAATATTTGCGGATAAAAGCGTTTCTACTGCAATTGTTGCGTATTCTATTTCAGACCAAGAAATTTGCCCACGTATTTAGTTTTGTCGACAAATTCGCTGTTTCCAACAGGCTTGTCTTTACATGTTTTATCCGATGTACTTTATTCGAATAAAAAGGTTCGATGGAAACCTCTTTTGTGTGAAAGGCTTCCAGTCTCTGAGAAAAGAGCGGGAAAGTGATTCCTTTTTCCTTTTATCCATGAAATCACTCCCACAGTGTACTCCGACTGTCAGGCAGCTATTCTATCTACAATCATTAATATACAGTATGTTATTCTAATTCTGTATTAAACACTAAAGGCTCTTTTCGCAGACATAACCAAATGTGTCTTTACTGCGGTCACACCCCTACTGTACACAGTCCTCATCCTCTGTGACATATTTCCTTCAATTCCACAGCCAACTGTGTGAAGTGTTCCAAAGGGCCCTGCAGGGTTTCACATAATATAAAGTGAAAAGATAGAGCTGCTTGATGCTCTAGTTCTTTAGAAGCAGATGAAAAAACAAACAGGTTAGCTTTAATTAAATATACTGCGATAGACGTCTGTGTTTTGGTAGAATCATGGATACAAATATTATGCCTATGAGCGTTAATTGTCAACAAAAATAAACAATTTCCTGCTGCAGAAAGAGAGTGTTATTCAAGATGTGGAAGCTCTATGGAGCACACAGTTTCATGAATATATGTTTAGAAAGGGAACAACCCAAACTTAGATTTTGATCTTTTCAGCATACTTAAACCAGGGAGCCAAAGAACATAGTGCTGCTTCTCCTTTGTGAACTAACTTATTAGTGAGAAAGGGGCCTGTACGCTTATCCTTTGATACATCCAGTCAAAGTTTGGGCTTCTAATGAGGTTAATAAAATCCAAAAGCAAATAAGGAAAGTAGTTATCATGTCACCGACTTGTTATTAGAGAATACATGGTGGTCCTCATGGTGTGGCAGAAGTTCAGTGCCTTATAAGCCTCCATCTCCCTCTCATTTGTAATCCCATGGCACTGTCCCAACACTGTCCACTTCTCCTTGGTTACCACAATTTGGAAATTGCATAAATGAGATATTTGAATTAGGTGAAAACAATTAAATGGAAACTCACTTAACGTGGCAGTTAACTATAAGTGGTATTCAATCAAACTGACATTGCCTATTTATATAGTTTCTGTGAAGAAAATAAATATAATTGTTATGTTACTTTAGTCAACAATTACCCTGTCAGACCAAACAAAATTTACATTTTCTCTCTTTTTCTCCGTCTCTCTCTCGCTCTCTCTGCTATCCTCTCAGGTGCGTTCTGCGGTTAGGAAGAGATGGCATCGCTGGCAGGACAAGCATTCAATCAGGGCTCGGGTGGCGCGCGCCATGTCCATCCCCACGTCGCCCACGCGGGTCAGCTTCCACAGCATCAAGCAGTCCTCGGCTGTTTGAGGACCAACAACACTCTGCTTTGGCTGAACGCCCCCGTCTAACCTCTCACCGCCAACCACCCCTCCAACATGTCCCCCACAGAGCACCTCTTTACCCTCTTCTCTCCAAACCAACTGAGGGAAACAGCTACCATGATGGTTCACACAGGGTACACTTGGTCTATAAACATAGACCTCTCATACCCCCTCCCAGGGAACGGTGACCTCTGTAGTCTCTCGCCTGCTAATACATTGAGGTACGTTCGCTCAGTGCATTCCCTCTGAAAGCTACAGAGGGTCAGGATGACAATGGCCAAACCAAGTACTGTCAAGAGCTGACTTTTTGCCAAAAGGCAGCACAGGGAATTAGTACAATCCCTGTGGCGTTGGCAGATTCAGTTGAGAGGTGACTTTTGATGTCAGATAAAAAAAAATATCACATTTGTCAGTAAGTCCAGTGTTCTCTTATTGTTTTTTATTCTGCGAAATCCAGAAATTGGAGTCCATATGGATGGTGTTGGAGTCCATATGGGTGGAGTTGGAGTCCATATGGATGGAGTTGGAGTCCATAAGAATACTTTGAAAGTGGAAAGAAAATGGTACTGGGGCACGTGCTTGTATCAGTGTCAAATACATGATCCCTGTTGGACTAACTGACCTGTTCAAGATCATTGACACAAACAATTTGATTCTTGTTCCTTTGCATGTTTTTATTTTCTGTGGAGCAATCGTTGACCTTCAAGCTGGCTATGCTTACTGGCGCTGCATCGTAAAGCGAATGACCGCCATGGACCATTCATTTCATGTCTGTCCAGACTACAGTCTCTAGTAAACATTCTCCCATTCCTTCCTTCTGTTTTTCTGATTAATTATTATCTTCATAGAGACCATGTTCTGATGTTAAATCTTTGGCCACCATTGAAGATGGATGCCTTCCCCATTATCCTTACAACAACAACCAAGGCATTGTGCAAGCGGAAAAAGTGATGTGACATCCAACACTGTTACTAATGTGAATGAACTGTGAAAATTGGTACACACTGTCAAATCTACCTAGAGGACAAAACAGTTGTGTTTGTGTTGCCCAGTTCTTTCAGGAAGTAAGAATTTAGCATATCTCTCCATATGACTTCTTCTCCTCCCTTTCATCTTAGCCTTTTCCTGGGACTCAAACGTAACGTTGGCTTAGAGATAGTCAGACCTGGGGGGGTGAAGGAAGAGCGGCAGTTTAACATCAATAAGGCATTTCACGCCTGGTAAGGTTGAGTTTTTTTGAGGCGCAAGCAAATACAAACACACACATATGGAGAGGACTTATCATAGGCTACAGTATGAAACATAACTGAAGATATTTTTTCTGTTGCGCAAGGTTGTAAAAGGTGTTAATCTTCAACCGATTAAGCACTCCTTTATAAAAGCACTTTTATTTATTTCAAATTCCAAAATTACCAGGACCGTAATAAGATAAAATCCACTTTAGTATAACATTGTTGAAAGCTGGATTGGGAGAAATGCCAATTATTAATATAATTATTTTGGCTAGCTATGTTAAGGTCTGAGAGGAAAGTGGATGTTTTGGTTGCTTCATCTCTGCAACTTGCAAAACTTATCTTTACTAAATCTTCAGACTAAATCATTTTGTTCTTCAAACTCTTTCTTGCCATCAAACAGGTAATATGTTATATTGCTATTGTGTCATAGAAGGTACCCACTGGGCACACACTGGTTGAATCAACATTGTTTCCACATCATTT
Organism: Salmo trutta; assembly: GCF_901001165.1. Classification (NCBI taxonomy): domain Eukaryota; kingdom Metazoa; phylum Chordata; class Actinopteri; order Salmoniformes; family Salmonidae; genus Salmo; species Salmo trutta. The sequence goes on from NC_042988.1 coordinate 7,279,040, forward strand.
CAACAAAATTACATTGAACCAACATGGAATAGACATTGAATTGACGTCTGTGCCCAGTGGGTACTGACAATACTTTGCTGAAATTCTGCAAATCTTTCAAATTGAACCACCCATTATGAAGGACCATAACAAATCTGATCATCATTCCAATTCCAGAACATAAAACCATTTATCAGATATTGTCATGCACATAGCACAACTTTTTATTTTTGAATGACACATGAATAAGTCAAAGTAACTAGGAAAAGATTAACACAATGTCTGGCAGATCATTGAGTGAATGCTGACTTTTTGTGGTTTGTTCTGACAAAAGGGAATAGAGTTATGCATATTCAGATAGATGTTGTCTAGACAGGACCAGTCTCAAATGTATTGCAGTAGGATTCCCCTCTCTACCTCTTTCTCTCGCTCTCTCTCTCTCTCTCGCTGAAAAATATTGTAATTATGAGTACAAAAGCTGAAATAATTCACAATCATCAGCTCCCCAAAAGTTCCCTTCTTTTTGTTGTTTTGTACATTGGGTAATGTGGGAGCCCTCCCAAAAAGCTTGTGAGCTTGAATCTCAGGGCTCAGAGAACCATTTGACTTCCACACACTACCCCACACAGCACAGGATGAAACCAATTAAGACCAAAGTTTTACTTGGTGTTGTTAAGATGGCTCACCCCAGTAGGTAGAGCTGTGAGAGGACTGTGAGAGCTATAATGGCCTCACCCACAAGGACTTCTCATCTGCCTCTCTCTCTCGTGCGCATGGTCTGCTAATTAGCGTGGTCTACTAATTAGCTCTATCTGCAGGGAAGTCACAGCTAGTTTGTCTGAAAGCTGAGAGCCAGGGACAATTCAGGAAAGAGAGAATAGTACCAAAGCCTGTATCCTGACACTGTTCCCTGCTGTGCAACATCTCTATGAATGAGCGAGTGAATGGAAGAACCGAGGATTAAATGAAAAAGGCTTTTGTGGTATAGATAGAGGCAAGGATAGGAACTGAGACTTGCTGGGATTTGACTTAAAATGTTCCCCCGGGCATAGCTGCATGAAGTAGGGGTTGCTGCAGCCCCCCTGATAAATCTACATTTAAAAAAGTATAACAAAAACGGTGAAAGCACCCTCACTCCAAAACATCTTCCTGCGGCCATGCCCCCAGGCCATAGTTCACAACCAGGGACCGAAAAAGGGATTGTTTAGATATTTTTCTTTAGGGTTTGAAAGGCATAAAGTGCTGTTTTTCATGTATTTGTTCATACAGACTTTTGTGCTTATTTGGCACACAATTATGTACAGTATTTTCAAAAACTGGTTGAATCATAATTTCAACCCAAAAATTCAATGTCATGTTTAATCAATGTGGGAAACTGATTGGATTTTTACATTTATGGGATTTGTCTTTTTTCACCCAACTTTTAACCAAAATCAAATGACAGGGTGGCATTTTTGGTAGATTTCATGTTGAATTCACGTTAGTTGACAGCTCAACGAAATGAATATTAAAACTAGACATTGAAGTGACTTCTGTGCCCAGTGGGTATTCAGTTGAAATGCATCCTGAAGCACTAACTGACATTTAAACACCAAAAGAAACAAATTGCTGTGTTTATTTTGCGAAGTCAAACAAAGCCGATCCTCCGTCGCCAGATATGTCTATAGACAACAAAAATGGTTTGATCTGAATCCTTTTTTTCCTCCCGGTCCCTTTTGATCATTGGCATAAAGCATTCAGAATAAAATATGTGATTTCATTGGCAATGTTTACAGATGGCTTTAAGTAATAGTTATAGAACGTATTGTCAGACAGATGTATCCTAATCGCTGAAACAAATGATCACAGGAATCACAGATGCGGCTTCATCTATGTCTGCTGAAGGCAGTCTGATTTCTTTTTCATGGGGAAAATGTGATAGAACTACTGTCCAACCACATCTAACAGAGCACAGTTTATTCCACAATCCCATTGTTTATGTACCTGTCACGCTGTTTAACAAATTGAATGGAGAGAGAGACAGAGAGAGAGAGAGCGAGAGAGAATGTCTGGCTGGTGGTTGATATGTCAAAACGAACTGTTCGCCCACCCAGCCAGGGATGCTACTGCCCTCCAACACACACCATGTATTCCTCAACAGCCAGGATACATGACGATATTACATTCATGAGATTAGAGGTTAGCCTGGAATGGAATTGCCAATGTATGATAGTGTTATGCATTCCAATTTCAGGTGCCTGCCTCCGTCATAAAAATATGTTCTCTCTTAACCAAAATGATTTACCCTGGAATTCCAAAGCCAGTTGGTTCTCTGTTATAATGTTACAAGAACCCTGTTCTATATCACCACTACCAGATTTCCAAGAATTGTATTCCAAACACTGAATGTAATTCTATTGTGAACACATATTCCAGTTATCATAACCAATAACCAGATGCTATTGAAAACTTTTTCAATCAAATGCAGTATTTCAGTATTTTGTAGCAAATGGACTATACAGCTATTTTCCTTCCGTTTCCAGGAAACAGGAATATTTTAATGAAAATATTTTAATGTATACAGGTGCATGGTCAGACTCCGATTTTGAAATTCTCAATTTGCTAACTGACGTCAATCCAGGGAAAGTAGTTTGAGGCAGCCGTCATTATTATTGTTATTATCATTCTATATACTGTAGATGTCTCTCAAAGTGTGTCGTAGTCATCATACTTCTTTAATATAATACTGACATTGAAAATGGCTCCAGTATACAGTACACAGACAGCTTCATAATGAATTCCAGTTACTTGCACATATGCTATTAGTGTAGTCAGCTGTCATACCACTGACTGTCAGCATCATCAGTGTAATTAAATGTTCTCTTGTTTTTCTTTGTCATTACCAAAATAGTTGTGGTCACGAACATCCTCCAAAGACACAAGCGCAGCTATCTAGTCAATAGGCTGTTCTTATTTCTTGCCCTATCTCTTTATTTCAATAAGAAATTCTGCTGCTGCCCTTTCTCTTTTTTGATTGTTTGTTTGGTTTGATTTGTTTCCTTAATTGTGCAGAGGGGTCTTGACCGATTTCTCTCGATGCAGTTATAGTTACTATAACAACGATGTATGTAAGTGTTCTTTCTCGGGTATTTACAATGTGTTCGTCTTTTGTTGTGAAGGTGTAAGATCCAAAAACATTTGTATTTATTTAACTGTCTAAGGCACACAGATTTTTATATTTATCACATTATTTAAAGGGTACAGCTTTTATTGAAGGACACAGGCCCACATTACCTATAATATAGATTGATAAATAAATAGAATTATGTCCACAATGTGTCTACTTAAGATTTTGTGATGAAAGGTGCGATGCGTAGTTTGATGTCATTTTTCACTTTTGTTGTTATGTTTGATAATGTTGCAATTATTTTTCTTTCCTCTTTCAAAGTCCAATAAGGAAAAATTGTATTTATAATGTTAATGACTTGTTCAATGTTGGAAAGCGTTAAGGAATTGTACATAGTTTGTAAAAAAAAAAAAAAAAGCAATCTAATGAGAGAAAGTATATGTGGAGAGAGTTCAAGATATATGGAACAGTGCTACTACATAAATTGTGCATTAAAATGTGTTTTTTTAACAAACCCCAAAAATCTGTCACTGTTGACATTGAGACTGGTGTTTGCGGGTACTATTTAATGAAGCTGCCAGTTGAGGACTGGTGAGGTGTCTGTTTCTCAAACTAGACACTCTAATGTACTTGTCTTCTTGCTCAGTTGTGCACCGGGGCCTCCCACTCCTCTTTCTATTCTGGGTAGAGCCAGTTTGTGCTGTTCTGTGAAGGGAGTAGTACACAGCTTTGTACGAGACCTTCAGTTTCTTGGCAACTTCTCGCATGGAATAGCCTTCCTTTCTCAGAACAAGAATAGACTGACAAGTTTCAGAAGATAGGTCTTTGTTTCTGGCCCTTTTGAACCTGTAGTCGAACCCACAAATGCTGATGCTCCAGATACTCAACTAGTCTAAAGAAGGCCAGTTTTATTTATTCTTTAATCAGAACAACAGTTTTCAGCTGCGCTAACATAATTGCAAAAGGGTTTTCTAATGATCAATTAGCCTTTTAAATGATCAACTTGGATTAGCAAAAACAATGTGCCATTGGAACACAGGAGTGATGATTGCTGAAAATGGGCCTCTGTACACCAATGTAGATATTTTATAAAAAAATCTGCCTTTTCCAGCTACAATAGTAATTTAAAACATTAACAATGTCTGCACTGTATTTCTGATCAAATTGATGTTATTTTAATGGACAAAAAATGTGTTTTCTTTCAAAAACAAGGACATTTCTAAGTGACCCCAAACTTTTGAACAGTAGTGTATATAAAAAAAGAAAATGGTGCCATCTGGTTTGCTTAATATAAGGACTTAAAAAATGATTTATACTTTTACTTGTACTTTTGATACTTTAGCAAATACATTTACTTTTGATACTTTAGTATATTTAAAACCAAATACTTTTAGACTTTTACTCAAGTAGTATTTTACTGGGTGACATCAATCTACGCAGAATATTCTGTAATTTCAAAGTGGAAGACAAATTCCAACATTTGTTAAAAGAAAAAAACGAAAAATACAACACTAATATCTTGATTACATAAGTATTCAACTCTGAATCAATACATGTTAGAATCACCTTTGGCAGTGATTACAGATGTGAGTCTTTCTGGGTAAGTCTCTAAGAGATTTGCAGACCTGGATTGCACAATATTTACAAATTATTTTTAAATTCTTCAAGTTCTGTCAAGTTGGTTGTTGATTATTGCTAGACAGCCATTTTCAAGTATTTCCATAGAGTTGCATGCCGATTTAAGTCAAAACTTTAACTAGGCCACTCAGGAACATTTATTGTTGTCTAGGTAAGCAACTCCAGTGTATATTTGGCCTTGTGTTTTAGGTCATTGTCCTGCTGAAAGGTGAATTGTTCTGTTGGAAAACAGACTGATAAAGGTTTTCCTATAGGATTTTTTACAGTAGCTCTATTCCGTTTACTTTTATCGCAAAAAAATCTCCCTTAGTCCTTGCCAATTACAAGCACACACATAACATGATGTAGCCACCACCATGATTGAAAATATAAAGTGGTACTCCAAATATAACGCTTTGTATTCAGGACATAAAGTTAATTTCTTTGCCACATTTTTTGTAGATTTACTTTAGTGCCTTATTGCAAACAGGATGCATGTTTTGGAATATTTATTATTTTCACCCTGTCATTAGGTTAGTATTGTGGAGTAACTAAAATGTTGTTGATCCATCCTAAGTTTTCTCCAATCACAGGCATTAAACTCTAACTGTTTTAATGTCACCATTGCCCTCATGGTGAACTCCCTGAGCGGTTACCTTCCTCTCCGGCAACTCAGTTAGGAAGGACGTCTGTATCTTTGTAGTGACTCTGTGTTTCGATACACCAGAGTGAGTCCATGCATCTTATTATGTGACTTGTTACAAGCATTTTTATTCCTGGATTTATTTAGGCTTGCAAAGGGGTTGAATAGTTATTGACTAAAGATGTTTCAGCTTTTCATTTTAAATGAATTTGTAAAAGCATAATTCTACTTAACATTATGGGGTATTATGTGTAGGCCAGTGACACAAAATCTCAGTTTAAACAATTATATATTCAGGCTGTTACACAAGAAAATGTGGAAAAAGTCAAGGAGTGTAAATACTTTCTGAAGGCTATGTATCATAAAGATCGGAAATTGACATACACTTAGGTTGAAGTCACTAAATCTTGTTCTTCAACCACTCCACAAATTTCTTGTAAACAAACTATAGTTTTGGCAAGTCAGTTAGGACATCCACTTTGTGCATGACACAAGTAATTATTCCAACAATTGTTTACAGACAGATAATTTCACTTATAATTCACTGTATCACAATTCCAGTGGGTCAGAAGTTTACATACACTAAGTTGACTGTGCCTTTAAACAGCTTGGAAAATTCCAGAAAATTATGTCATGGCTTTAGAAGCTTCTGATAGGCTAATTGACATCATTTGAGTCAATTGGAGGTGTACCTGTGGATGTATTTCAAGGCCTACCTTCAAACTCAGTGGCTCTTTGCTTGACATCATGGGAAAATCAAAAGAACTCAGCCAAGAACTCAGATAAAAAATTGTAGACCTCCACAAGTGTGGTTCATCCTTGGAAGAAATTTCCAAACGCCTGAAGGTACCACCTTCATCTGTACAAACAATAGTAAGCAAGTATAAACACCATGGGACCACGCAGCCATCATACCGCTCAGGAAGGAGACGCATTCTGTCTCCTAGAGATGAACGTACTTTGGTGCAAAAAGTGCAACAGCAAAGAACCTTGTGAAGATGCTGGAGGAAACAGCTACAAAAATATCTATATCCACAGTAAAACGAGTCCTATATCGACATAACCTGAAAGGCTGCTCGGCAAGGAAGAAGCCACTGCTCCAAAACTGCCATAAAAAAAGCCAGACTACGGTTTGCAACTGCACATGGAGACAAAGATCGCACTTTTTGGGGAAATGTCCTCTGGTTTGATGTAACAAAAATAGAACTGTTTGGCCATAATGACGATCGTTATGTTTGGAGGAAAAAGGGGGAGGCTTGTAAGCCGAAGAACACCATCCCAACCGTGAAGCACGGGGGTGGCAACATCATGTTGTGGGGGTGCTTTGCTGCAGGAGGGACTGGTGCACTTCACAAAATAGATGGCATCATGAGGCAGGAAAATTATGTGGATATATTGAAGCAACATCTCAAGACATCAGTCAGGAAGTTAAAGCTTGGTCGCAAATGGGTCTTCCAAACGGACAATGACCCCAAGCATACTTCCAAAGTTGTGGCAAAATGGCTTCAGGACAACAAAGTCAAGGTATTGGAGTGGCCATCACAAAGCCCTGACCTCAATCCTATAGAAAATACGTGAGCAGAACTGAAAAAGTTTTTGCGAGCAAGGAGGCCTACAAACCTGACTCAGTTACACCAGCTCTGTCAGGAGGAATGGGCCAAAATTCACCCAATTCATTGTGGGAAGCTTGTGGAAGGCTACCCGAAATGTGGGACCCAAGTTAAACAATTCAAAGGCAATGCTACCAAATACTAGTTGAGTGTATGTAAACTTCTGACCCACTGGGAATGTGATGAAATAATTAAAAGCTGAAATAAATCATTCTCTCTACTATTATTCTGACATTTCACATTCACACAAAGTGGTGATCCTAAATGACCTAAGACATGGAATTTTTACTAGGATTAAATGTCAGGAATTGTGGAAAACTGAGTTTAAATGTATTTGGCTAAGGTGTATGTAAACTTCCGACTTCAACCGTATACTGTATAAATACTGTCAAGAGATAATTCTGTGGCATTAAGGCTTTTATTTGTCAGTGCTGTCATGACAACTGGCAGAGATACATGTCCCTGTATGCACAGTACATTCATTGTTATCATCACCATATGAATAAGAAGATGATCAAAGATTCTTTCAGACTAGCTTTGATCCCTTCCACATGACAAGCAAAACATATTTATTGATCTGACAAACCCATACATACACCTTTAAAGCTGGAATCCGTAGTTGCTACATCCATTTTTGGAATTATAAATTAATGTTATACCCTTTGGTACTTGAAGAATATAACGTATAAATGCCTCGTGCTCAATTGAACTGTCATACCCCATCAGAAATCAAAATATAAGCTTACTCCAATGTTTGTAAACAACGTAAATAAAAACAAACACTGTATAGCCTCAAAACATGGTTAAAACTATAATTTTGATATTCTGGATGGTCAGCTCTTGCTTCCATACCTCTGTCTATGAATTTTAGAGTGGTTACATTTCTCCAGGCCCATCCCTCAGCATTTTACCAAAACAGAGGCTTCATAACCCTTTTGTTATTGTTTCAACTGCGGATTCTAGCTTTAAGTAAGTAAAGTAATTAAGCCTTGTCCAAGCCAGAGCAACCCATACATGCACCTTTACAAAGATACAATACATTGGTTTTGAAAGGAAAGCCCTTTAGCTTGTGATCCCTCCACATGATTGCGATTCAAATGCTTTACACAGAAATAGCCCCGCCAGCAAAATCCACAGGGCTTAATGTGGATGAGATAATCTCTGGCTAAGGAGAAGAGTAAAAACTGAGTAAACACACCTATCTCACAGCAGCCCAGTGGAGAGAGCCACGGGTCAAGCCGATGATGAGTGAGAGCTTTACAAGTTGCGTGGGTGTGTTTTTGTTCGAACTAACACTTCATACAGTAGTTACTTAGAAGTTTGCTTAAGACATTTTATCCTCATTTTACTTCTTATTACAAACTATTCAGCCCAGGCGAGGGCTGCGGGCTTACTTATGTAGTCTGCTTCCATTGAGATCTCTCCGTTGGTCACTGTGATTCTATAGAGTGAAAGATTGTCTTTCTCTGAACACAGTACAGCTTCTTAGAAGAGGTCTGGGTTCAATAACACAGAGCACTAATAACTGAAAGCAGACATGTAGAAAAGGAAAATAGATTACCCCTGAAAGTGATGTTATCTTCAACCTCAGCGAGACGATTTCCAAGTCAAACTTAATGTTGGCTGCTGTGTTTGTGGCTATGTTGTTCTGTCAGACTTGAGTGTACATGCATATGTGTAGACGGATGTGTCCCTTACGGAAAAACCACATGATTTCACATGTAAAATCATGTGTTTTTGGAACACTTCACATGTGACATTTCTCAGGTGAAAACGTGTTTTTGGACCCTTCAAGTGACATTCTATGAAGTTTCACATATGGATTTTCAATGTGATCACAGTCTTTCACATGGGGATAACAATTTGTGATGCCCTGCAAACGAAAACAAGTCCTTATGATACACACATTATTTGTACATATTTGACACACTTTGACATACATGACTCCATTGTGTATGTTTATTTATACATCAATTATTATTCAGCATGTGCTTACTTGGGATTTGAACTCACAACCTCTTGGTTCATGGCATTCCCATCTTCTTGCTATGCCACCATGTCTGTGTCAATAACTTATTTCACCTGTATTCCTACACTTTAGACTTCAAAGTAAATCTCAGGTTTCTAAAAATACAATCAAGAAAAAATATTATATTTGTCATACAGAAAACCCTCAAATTGCTTAAGTAAGTCAATTAAATCAATGATGAGACAATAGTCGCATTAACTGCTAACTAAAATAGCAATGCAGATGGCACTCTTTTTCTAAGTGCAGAGCTGTATTATAGGTAATGAATCTGTACGGGACTTCTGAAATCTAACTCTCACATATGGAATTGCATTTTCACATGTGAAAAACTTTCACATCAAAATCTAATTGCCACTATCATATGGGCTCCCGAGTGGCGCAGCGGTCTAAGGCACTGCATCTCAGTGCTAGGGACAAAGACAGTGAGAGAGAGCAAAGAGAAAGAAATCACACAAACAATGAGGCTTTGTTGGATCTTTATGCCCACGAGGCATAGCAGGTTAACGCTTGATCTGATTTAATCTAGGCCATACTCTCACCAAGCCGAGCCAGCACACCCTCACCCCAATACATCTGCTGTCTGCCAGGGCTGTTAGACAGTGATGCCAGGGAACACAGTAAAATGATTATTAATGAAAGCAAGACGCACTGTTCAGAGAGCTCACTTTAAAGTAATTTAAAATCAAATGACCTAAAATGAAGCACATGGGTATGACATGTACTGGCTCATGGAGATGAATGAGAACCTCAAAAATGTTCCTTTGAATGTTCTATTTTGATTTAACACACATTAAGGGAACACATGATAGACAATAGCATGACATGTAGGGGTTCATGAAGTTGAAGTAAATCCTCAAAAACATTTCTTCAGATGCTGGAAAGGAGAAAGTGCTATGACGAACATTACACATGGACTTATGAACCAACTGTCAAAAGTTATTAAAGAGACATAAAGCTCTTTAAGGTCAAACAAACGAATGTTGTAAGAACACTGTTGCCCATCCCAACGTGTTGGGCATTATGGTACTTCCCTGCTCTTTCATGTTCAAGGTAAACAAGCGGTAATAAAACATGTGAAGTGAGTGTTTTGTGTGTGAAGACATTGAATTGGTCAAAACACGTGAAGAAAACTAATACAGTAACACGTAGTATTCACTGAAAGTGTGTACAGGCATTTTTAAAATATCTTTGGGTCAAGTACACAATTATTTGGTCATGTTTAGGCCCACGCTGCAAATATTTCTAAAGACATGTTTTCAACTTGTCAATATGGGGTACCGTGTGTAGGTGGGTGAGAGAAAAAACAACAAAACCATCAAAAGCAAAATAATGTTGCACAAACATGTTTATATGAAACCATAGATGTTACCATTTGTATAGTGTGTTGTTTTTGTCGATACTCTCACTCACAATAATGATGAGACCAATAGTATTTGACATTATGTCATTCCTGTAAACTGCAAATCACATACAGTTGAAGTCGGAAGTTTACATACACCTTAGCCAAATACATTTAAACTCAGTTTCACAATTCCTGGCATTTAATCCATTTAAAAGTCCCTGTCTTAGGTCAGTTAGGATCACCACTTTATTTTAAGAATGTGAAATGTCAGAATAATAGTAGAAAGAATGATTTATTTCAGCTTTTATTTCTTTCATCACATTCCCAGTGGGTCAGAAGTTTACAACCCTCAATTAGTATTTGGTAGCTTTGCCTTTAAATTGTTTAACTTGGGTCAAACATTTTGGGTAGTGTGGCGGATGAATCAGAATTAGTTGGGTAACATAGATAATTAAGATGTTTTATTTGCATAATATGCTTATGTGAGATACTTGTCATTAGAATGTATCCCTTTGGATAATGAATGTTGGCAGTTGCACTTTTCCCTTAGCTCGGGCTCAGTCACTTGGGGCCCAGAGAGGGGAGAGGTCAGGCTTGTCTTTTACATGTCCCTGGTGCTATGCAGAATATCAGAAAGGGAAGAGGACAGGATGGAACATTGTCTTCATATGTGAATGTGTCTTTACCTATTCTTAAACCATGTGAAGGGATGGCGTGATTCATGGGGAACCAATTACTTGTCTCCACAATGTCTGTGCACAAGTCACTCCCCTCAGTGAGCTTGTCCAGGAGTGGGATCAAGAGGGGGTTTATTTGAGATGGGAGTATCTAGAGTTAACAATTGATATATGCCATTGGATGAGTTGGTGTTTTTGTACTATGAAGTACCAGGAACGAGATTCAAACCTCGTCTTGGGGACCAAACTGAACGATAATTTATAGTGAATGTTATCTGACTAAGGGATACTCCTTTCTCAAATATAAAGTCCTTTGTGAACTGTTTCTAAGATCTGTGGTTCGTCATGTAGGTTGAGAGGGGTGTATCTTGGCTATAAAAGATCTTTGTACTTTTGTGTAGTCACTTTTCTATGGTTCATTACAGATAGCGCATCATTGAAAGTCAAAGTGCTTTTGCAAAAGCTCTTATTATTAAAGATGTAGTTTAAGTATAACTCTGACTGGTGTGTGAAGTTTGTAACTCTCTTCATTTGGTAATACAGAAATTAGCCACCACAGTAGCTTTCCACAATAAGTTGGGTGAATTTTGGCTCATTCCTCCTGACAGAGCTGGTGTAACTGAGTCAGGTTTGTAGGCCTCCTTGCTCGCACACGCTTTTTCAGTTCTGCCCACAAATTTTCTATAGGATTGAGGTCAGGGCTTTGTGATGGCCACTCCAATACCTTGACTTAGTTGTCCTTAAGCCATTTGCCACAACTTTGGAAGTATGCTTGGGGTCGTTGTCCATTTGGAAGACCCAACATGATGCTGCCACCCCCGTGCTTCATGGTTGGGATGGTGTTCTTCGGCTTGCAAGCCTCCCCCTTTTTTCTCCAAACATAACGATGGTCATTATGGCCAAACAGTTCTATTTTTGTTACATCAGACTAGAAGACATTTCTCCAAAAAGTACAATCTTTGTCCCCGTGTGCAGTTGCAAACCATAGTCTGGCTTTTTTAATTGCAGACTTGGAGCAGTGGATTCTTCCTTGCTGAGCGGCCTTTCAGGTTATGTCGATTTGGGACTCGTTTTACTGTGGATATAGATACTTTTGTAGCTGTTTCCTCCAGCATCTTCACAAGGTCATTTGCTGTTCTGGGATTGATTTGCACTTTTTGCACCAAAGTACGTTCATCTCTAGGAGACAGAACACGTCTCCTTCCTGAGCGGTATGACGTCTGCGTGGTCCCATGGTGTTTATACTTGCATACTATTGTTTGTACAGATGAACGTGGTACCTTCAGGCGTTTGGAAATTGCTCCTAAGAATGAACCAGACTTTTGGAGGTCTACAATTTTTTGGCTGATTTCTTTTGATTTTTCCATGTTGTCAAGCAAAGAAACACTTATTTTGAAGGTAGGCCTTGAAATACATCCACAGGTACACCTCCAGTTGATGTCAATTAGCCTATCAGAAGCTTCTAAAGCCATGACATCATTTTCTGGAATTTTCCAAGCTGTTTAAAGGCACAGTCAACTTAGTGTATGTAAACTTCTGACCCACTGGAATTGTGAAACAGTTAATTATAAGTGAAATAATCTGTCTTTAAAATTACTTGTGTCATGCACAAAGTAGATGTCCTAACCAACTTGCCAAAACTATAGTTTGTTAACAAGAAATTTGTGGAGTGGTTGAAAAACGAGTCTTAATAACTCCATTTTAAGTGTATGTAAACTTCCGACTTCAAATGTACCTTTAAACCTCAATTCACCATGACAAGCATCTATTTCTAGCTAAAAGCATATCATACATTTAAACATCAATTATTCACATTCACCATGGCAAACAAACATTGATTTCAAGCTATCAAATCATGTACTGATCGTTTGTCTCACATTTATTGCTCTCAATCATGATTTGGTGCATCAGACCTCTGCAGGCTAATGCATCGCAAACATGAGAAATTAGTATTAATATGAAATCCATTTAAAGTGCCATCGTTTTTAGATTAACCTGAACCACTTTGTCAGTTATGGAGAAATGCCTTCAGATTATTGTAGAAAAGGAAATTCTCTTGATGCGTTGTGTTCAGTCATGGTAGCTATTGATGGTTAGGTGAGGTCGTAATAGAATAGAAAAATATTTGATTGTCCATCCAGGATGGACATTTTTCTTTGGCATCACCTTCCATCAACCTCTATGGGCTAGGTGGGACGCTTGGGTCCCACCTACTCAACAGCCAGTGGAATCCCGTGGCGCGATATTCAAATACCTTAGAAATGCTATTACTTCAATATCTCAAACATATGACTATTTTACACCATTTTAAAGACAAGACTCTCGTTAATCTAACCACACTGTCCGATTTCAAAAAGGCTTTACAACGAAAGCAAAACATTAGATTATGTCAGCAGAGTACCCAGCCAGAAAAAATCAGACACCCATTTTTCAAGCTAGCATATAATGTCACAAAAACCAAAACCACAGCTAAATGCAGCACTAACCTTTGATGATCTTCATCAGATGACAACCCTAGGACATTATGTTATACAATACATGCATGTTTTGTTCAATCAAGTTCATATTTATATCAAAAAACAGCTTTTTACATTAGCATGTGACTAGCATGTGACTAGCATTCCCACCGAACACTTCCGGTGAATTTACTAAATTACTCACGATAAACGTTCACAAAAAACATAACAATTATTTTAAGAATTATAGATACAGAACTCCTTTATGCAATCGCTATGTCCAATTTTAAAATAGCTTTTCGATGAAAGCACATTTTGCAATATTCTGAGTAGATAGCCCGGTACTCACCAAACTCAGATTTACTTTAAGAAAAATTGGATTACCTTTGCTGTTCTTCATCAGAATGCACTCCCAGGACTTCTACTTCAATAACAAATGTTGGTTTGGTTCCAAATAATCCATAGTTATATCCAAATAGCGGCGTTTTGTTCGTGCGTTCAAGACACTATCCGAAGGGTAAAGAAGGGTGACGCGCCCGGCGCATTTCGTGACAAAAAAATTCAAAATATTCAATTACCATACTTCGAAGCATGTTGTTTAAAATCAATTTTTATGCGATTTTTCTCGTAAAAAAAGCGATAATATTCCGACCGGGAGTGGTGGTTTTCATTCAAAGAGAGAGAAAGTAAACATGGTGTCAGCTCGGGCACGCGCGCCTCAATCTCATTGTTCTCAGATCGACCACTTACAAAATGCGCTAATGTTTTTCAGCCAGGGCCTGCAAAGCCACCATTCAGCTTTCTGGCGCCTTCTGAGAGCCTATGGGAGCGTTAGAAAATGTCACGTCATGCCAGAGATCCCCTGTTATGGTTAGAGATGATCAAGAAGGCCATGAAATGGTCAGAGAGAGCGCTTCCTGTTTGGAATCTTCTCAGGTTTTGGCCTGCCAAATGAGTTCTGTTATACTCACAGACACCATTCAAACAGTTTTAGAAACGTTAGGGTGTTTTCTATCCGAATCAAACAATTATATGCATATTCTAGTTACTGGGCAGGAGTAGTAACCAGATTTAATCGGGTACGTTTTTTATCCGGCCGTGCAAATACTGCCCCCTATCCCCAACAGGTTAAATTAATCACAAAACATACATTCTCACATCATGCACATTTAAACCAGTCAGTCCATCATGTTGCATACACTAAAAACATAGAGGACATTAATACATTCACTCACAAACAACCACTTCCCATCTGCACTAGATAGATAAGTATATATACCGATACAATTTACTTCGCATTTAGTAGTCCAACAGCACAAGGAACAAATTAATGTTTGACTACGTTCTTCTTGGCCATGGGCGTTTTGAAGTGCCGCCCAGAGGGAAGCTTCGCAAACTGAGGGTGTAGAGGGTGGGAGGGGTCGCCAACGACAGCCAGTGCCTTTTTTTGGTTGCCTTGTGGAACAGAATGCTCAAATGTGCCTGTGGTCCACCAATTACTTTGCTGGCTGTATTTACTATTCTGGGAGTTGTCATGACGTTGGCCTGTGGGTAAGGTTTATGACCCCCCCCATAAATACCTTTCTCCCTTCCCCTCTCTTTCTGACCCTACTGAAGGACTGTTGAATAGCCTTTGTTAAATATAGAGAGTCTGGGAGCATCAAACAAATGGGGAAAAGGAACCATATTTTGGCAATAAAACCAGTTGGAAATATGCTTTGGAACTTAATGAGTATGGATGTCAGTTCGGTTGTCATCTGAGACATTATGACTGATGACAGGACGACATAAACTGTACCTGGGAAAGTATACACCCTCTAGTTATCAGAGTCACATGGAATTGTTATGCAATTGAAATGTTTGATATTGAAATTGTTTGTTAGGAGATTAAATGTAATTTTAGCTTCCAATTGAGAGAATTGGGTTTTCATAAGGAAAGTGCCCTGCTTGATCAGTGGCCCGCCCCTGTGAAGAGACAGGGGTTATAAACGATGAAACACACCCTCCTCCCCTCGCCACTATATAAGACAATGACAAAATGTAACGTTGAGTTCCACTACGTGAGGTCTGCAGCCTCTGCGTTATAAGGACACACATGTCAAGTACAGAACTAAGCCAACCTCAGCGTGAGCTTTGGTTGTGAATGGTATGAACTTTGAACGCTTATTCACTACAGAAGTGATACTTCCTAGCCGTTGAGTTAGCAGCGGCCGCTGTAGACGTGGGCTAGGAAAGGACGGACGACGGATCCAGTCTACCACAGACGAAGATACTACAACATATCCACTTTACCACTATTGACATTCTTTCGAGGACAGGAAGATCTGCTGGCCAACCCGGCCAGCATCTATGACCAACCTACCGAAGCGCAGCTCAGAGTAAATATTTATTGTATTTTCCTTTTCCAAATGGCCGGTAATTTAGAATGCTTTACGATAGCATAGCTGTTTCTTTGTTCCTCAGTCTTCCCGCTCTTTCATTCAAGCCCAACCCCCTTTCTTTGTGTAACAAGCCGCCATGTCCGCTCCATCCACCAGGGGCGTTTTCTGTATGACATCATTTGTATTCTGGGTATATGTAATTCTGTGTGATTAGTTAGGTATTTAGTAAATAAATAATTAAACTCAATTTTGTATTGCTTATTCAACTTGTTAGCCAGGGTTCGTGAAGATAACCAAGAATTTACAACTTTCATTATGAAACTGAAAATAATGTGACGATTAATATTGACTGCTACCGATGTAAAATAATACTACGTTTTTAAGAGTTTATTCGGAAGATAACAGCTCTATAAACACTCTTCCGTGGTGTCCCAACTTTCTAGTTAATTACATTTACATGATTAGCTAATCAGGTGATATTAATTACAGAGAAAGGATTTTATAGGATAGCATGTTATATCACTTAATCCGGCATAGCCAAAGACACGACACAGTTTACTTTTGTGCCTCACGCTAAGATTACCATACCAGGCTGTCATATTGAACGTGAGGATGCTCTCCACTAAGCTGCTGTGCACCCTGTCCAGAACAACCTGGCTGACCCCAAACCCCTTTCATTTCCTGATTAAGAACAGGCGTTGGCTTGCTTTAAAAAAAAATACAGTCTGCATTCTCTGTAAAACTCAGCTTGTTATCAATGTGTCCCTAGGTATTTATAACACTCAACCACCTCCACTGGTTGGCCGTTCAGGCTCACATTGTTTCCTCGGATCTTCATCTTGTTAGTGTAGACAGAGAACAACAACTGTGAAAGGACACACCTGTGGGGCGCCCCTGTGTTCAGGGTCAGTTCATAAGAGAGGGCCCCATTTATGAGAACCCTCTGTAGGCGGTGAGTTAAAAAGTCCTTGATCCAACCTGCGAGGCCTCCATTGACATTCAGGTCCAGTAGTCGTTTCAGCAGTGTGGGTATTTGCATTGTATTGAAAGCTGAACTAAAATCAATAAATAAATGTGTGTGCATATGATTTTTCATGTTGAAGGTGTCACAACATGGCCCTTTTGGGGTGTATATCGATGCTCCCCCCCTCTCTCACATCAGGTTTTACAACTGTCATAAATTCCTGCTAGAATCTCTCTCTTCGCTGCCATGGAGTATGGAGGGAGAGAACAAAGAGCTTCTCTTTAGAAACTCCTAATGCCCAAAATGGTAGAATAAACAATATTTATATTTTTGAGAATGTGGGACTGGTCCTTAAGGGACAGTCATGTCGAGTGTGTTTCATTTGGTGATCTCATGAAGGACAGGAAACACACATAACTATATCTCTTAAAGTGTACATTTCCCAGCTGTCAGGTTTATTTCTGAATGTTGTATAAGATGGATGAATAAGTATAATAATACTTTTGAAAAGATAACAATGTGATTTAGTCTTCTGAATGAGAATTGGTTGTTTTATGGTAACTTATGCACAATTAGTAGCCACGCCCAGGTGGGCACAAACATGATGAGACAGCCCTTTGCTACCCAAGCAAAAAAGCCCCCGTGACGCAATTCATACCAGACCACGCAAACCACGGTGTAAGCTAAGATTGCAAATGTTTGAATTTCTAAGACCAACACATGCCGGGTGACGGTGGTGTGTGAAGTGGTTTAACTACAACTCTACCAAAAGACAAGATCAGAGAACGTGAAGATCATTCCCATGTTGAAATGGCGAAGAAGTCTACAAACTAACAAATAATTATTCAGACTGCAGCTGTTTAAATACTTCAGTTTGGTAAACGCACCCGATTCTAAGAAGATTTCCGAATGGTACTCTGAAGTATCCATTATAACAACTACGACAGACTGTGACTTCTGGGGATGTCACGGCTGTCAAAAGGAGCAGACCAAAGCGCAGCGTGGGTGTAGTTCCACATTTTATTAAATCCGTGAAACTTTGCAAAACATAAATAACTGAATCGACAAAAAACGTGACGCAGAGAGAAACAAACACTACTCAAAAGATAATCACCCACAAAACCCAGGAAGAAAAACCCCCTACTTAAATATGATCTCCAATCAGAGGTAACGAGGACCAGCTGCCTCCAATTGGAGATCAACCCAGAAAAACTAGAACTTAGAAATAGAAAACATAGAACACCCCCTGTCACGCCCTGACCTACTCTACTATAGAAATGACATCTTACTAGGGTCAGGACATGACAGGGGAACCCAACCAGAAACTTTTCTGTTGAGTCTCTCCAGCAGATGGACCATCACCCACAGAGAGAGACAGCAAGACATACACTCGTAAATATGTAAATTGCAATTTATTTTCGAATGAGGGGACGTTCATGTAAAGTATTAGCAATTTCTATGAGTGTAGTTATCAGCTATGAGTGTCCCGCTATTGAGCAGTCCCCACCCCCTTTCCTTTGTCTACCAAGCCGTCATATCGGTTTCGTCTGCTCGGGACTTTTTCCTTAGTATCATGTTATAGCCCATGTATAACTAATTGTGTGTATGTTTTCATGTATTTCTGTGATTTGATTAGTTAGTTAGTCAATAAATAATTAAGACAGAGATGTTGCGCTCTGCCACTGCTTGAGGGAGACTTCAAGTATTGTATGACCTGTATAGTCAAGAGGATGGGCAGATATACAACCTCCTAGTAACCTCCCTAGCTACCTATCTGGACACAGGTCACACAGGTCAGAGGATTTGAGAGGCAGGTTTATGTTACCCCATAGACTCTCAAGCTCCGGTCATGGGGGATGGGCAGTGGAGTGTGCAGCAAAGGGTTGTGAGGTGTTGATAACAGTCACCGGCAGGGTATTCGTAACACTAATCAATAATGCGAGTCTTTGTAGCTAGCTAATACATTTGTTTGTCTAATCAACTCACTTTCAGTTATGTAAGCGCAATGCCGCCGCTACACCTGGTTAATCTTGTTTCATTGTATTATTAATATTAATTCAAACTAACTACACAGCTAACAAAAGGACATCCTGAGCGAAAATGGTAAAGGACCAACAGGAAACGTTATGAACGTCCCTATCAGCTGAGGAGCTAGCTGGGAAATTCCAACCATTTTGTAAATACAAAAACTACATGACATAGCTAGTTATCTAGCTAACAACTAACCAAAAATTCACCTAATGGAAAATGTTGCTAGTTCCAAACTGTAGTTGTAATATTCAACATGAACAAAGTTCATCACACCCGCAAACATTCAAAAAACAAGTGACCAGCTTGTGCAACACAATCTCAAGCATGGGGAGTCCATTCCTCGATAAATGTCCAGAGCATCTGGTTTTGGATACACGCAATTGTGCAAGCAAAGATGTTATTGCCACTGTCCGCACCATTGAGAAACTAGGTACTTCTTAAAAATCTAAAATATCTCCAGGAAGTCATTGTGTATAGAAACACATCCATCCATCAGAGCATTAAGAGGAATAATGCTAAAGCAAAGCCAGTCACAAAAGAGAGAAAGCAACAATCTGCATTCAAAAGTGATTTTACACTTTTGAGCCGACTTTACAACGCGAGCAAGTTCCGAGATGAAAACCTAGATTTGTTTTTCTCTCGTGAGGATAACCCATGACCTCCAGCCCATTCAAATAACGAAATGCTTAACCTGCAAACCCAAAAACCGGATCTGCTAGGCCTGATCACTGTATATTCCTACCCACCTGTGCTCTCTTCCTTTGATGCCAAAATCATTGATGGAGCTCTCATTGTCCATTCCTTGCCTACCCACCAAGTTTCCACATTTGGCAAATATGGCAGTAGTGTAGAGCTTAAGTTGAAAACTGCAATTGAATTGATAATGTGTGACACATACAAGATAATGTGTGACACATATAAGATTGTCTAAAATACTCAATGAGAGAGAATCGATGAAAGTCTGAAGACAACCAAGCTTCCATGTAAGTTTTCTGACTTTCCCAGAAATCATAACAGCAAACAGGAGCTTTTCAAAATGTTGACACAGAAGGTGTGTGCCAATGGATTTGAAGGTGGAAAAGAGAGCTCAAAGAACTGTCCGACATCAATTCCTGAATGTGACTACAAAGAAGCAGACACAGGAGTATGCCTTCATCTTAAAAATGCCCTTCAAAAGGGTGCACAAACCATTATCATTTGATCAGTGGATACAGACATCATTGTCCTCCTTGCTGGGCTGTTCTTGCATCTTACCAATGATTATCCTACCATAAAGCTGTGGGTTGCTTTTGGTTTGGTTAAAACCGACCAGCATATTTGCATCAACACCATCTACAAGAAGCTTGGAATGCACAAGTTTGGCTTTGTGAGGCTTCCACGCATTCACAGGTTGTGATAGAACCTCAGAATTTAATGGAAAAGGCAAAAAGACAGCTTGAAGTGCATGTAAGTCGTTTCCAGAGGTGACTGATGCCTTTGTTTCCATGGCAGCTGACCCATTTTAACCCCTTGATCTGGATTCATCCACTTTTACATTACTTGAGAGATACAGCTGTGCCAACTATGACTAGACAATCATCCTAGATTGTTTCAATGATCTGAGGAAGGATCTCTTCTCTAAGAGGTCATTCTCAATGGAGAACATCCCCCCAACACAGGCTGCACAATTCAGACCGAGCAGTGTGCCAAACCAGCATTTGGTCAACAAGTCTGAAAACCATCCAATCAGAACCTTCACCATATAAGTTTTGGGATTGGCTAAAAAAGTTGATTACTGGACACCTTTGTGGAAACTCTTACCAGAGACTGACAAAGCTTGCAGAGAACTCCTGCAAAAGTGAGCCCCTTTGTTCTCGGAAGTGTCAAACTCGGGATGATGGAAAGTCATTAAACATGACTATGGATGTATTACCATCTCTATTGGTGGCCATTTTGAAATACACTTCCTGTTTAATTCAAAACTGAGCACCCCTAATAGGATATTTTTTATTTTTGTCATCTGAAGAATGTTTGTACCAAATTCCATGCTTTTATCTGTTGCATAACAGTTTTTCTGGCCAAATACCAGCTATTGTGGCAGCCATTTTGAATTTTCACAATAACTTTGAAATGGCACCTCTTATGAGATGTTTTCATACTGTATCACCTGAGGAATGTTTGTTCCAAATTTCATCCTTGTATCCACTTCATAATATTTTTCTTCTGCTAAGGACTGCTATGACAGTATGTAGTCTGACAGTACTGTATTTATTGTCTCCTCAGTGGTTTTCTGCTGTCCTCCTTGCTGTGCCAAAATAGGACATTGCCTCAAGGACATTGCCTTAAGGCATTACACTTCCTGGGTCCTGGGCAACCAGAGAGGAAGTGCAATTGTGTCACTTCCTGTAATCCTCATTACCCCTCCCCATTGGATCAATGAACATGGCTGTATGCCATTGGGAGGGTGCATTACTATCAGTCATTTCCAAATGTATTAGTGCCTGTTTACTTCAGTGGACTCGCCCAGTAAACTAAGTATCGCTCCAGGGGACACACTGCTTCCTCCATATTAATATACTGTCACTTCTATTATCCATCACATCAACAAGTGGGTGCCTATGGATTTTGACTAATGCCCCCCTAAAATGTGTGCCTTCCGTTTGTAAGCCTCCAAACATTGTGCCCCACTTGAAGAATGAGGACAGTTCACTTACTGTGACATCCCCACTTTTCTTTCTACACAGTCTCCATCCAGGGATAGATCAAGGTCCTGTTATTAATAGTAGCCCCCCTGCTATCAGCATCTATATTCATGGTCCTCCGACACCATCTATATTTATGCTAGAGTCAGACAGGCCCATCCCAACAGGTAAGGGATAGAGGAGCCACCCCTCTAGGACACCTCAACCTGCCTTACTCAGGAGATCGGTGACCGTGTTGTTGTCCATAGGCTGAGCTCATTTGTGAACCTCGACGCAGACACACAGACACACCCACACACTCACAGACAGACACCCACACACACAGTCCTCTTCCCCTCAGTCACCATTAGGGCAGCTAGAGCCCCTTTGAAATCAGTGGCAACTTCCATCGCATCCTTACCGACCTAAAACATGTCCACCTGGGGAGTATAGAATCCAGCCTCACCTGCATTTAATTCGAAACACATCCTAACCTCCTGTGACTGGTTTGGCAATAATATGCCCGGTCTATCCCCATACCGCCTTCACTCAAAACACAAATATTGCCACCCCTCTGGTGTTCTGTTCTATCCACCAACTGGTTGATGGGTTTGTAACCCCTGGGGTTGGTACTTAGGATAGGATGGAAATGCATTGGGCACCGACACTCACACATTGACACAACTATACGGCTCCCAGCAAGAGGTTGTTATTTACAGTTGTCTATCTACTTCCTCGATGGACAGCTGTGGCTGACATGGCACACAGAGATGAGAGGCTATTATGCTCCATTGGATAGGGATTGTCCATGTATGGGGGCGTGTGTGTGTGTATGTGTGTGTGTGTGTGTGTGTGTGTGTGTGTGTGTGTGTGTGTGTGTGTGTGTGTGTGTGTGTGTGTGTGTGTGTGTGTGTGTGTGTGTGTGTGTGTGACAGAGAGTTTATGAAAAAGGAGAGAGAGAGAGAGAGAGAGAGAGAGAGAGAGAGAGAGAGAGAGAACTTGACCGAAAGGCAGAGGTTAACTTTTCACATAACAGTGAACCCCACACACACACTCGCAATGCTTCAGTTAATTTATATTAAACTGTGGCCTCTCCTGGGCCCAGAAGATTCCTCCCTCATGTCACTTCCATTATTCCACAGTACTGAGAGAAGAGAAAATCTGTTTAATCTCGCCAGCAAGTGACACACTGATAATGTCCAGCGACCAACTCCTTCACAAGGCTGCTGGCTCTCTCTGGAATGGAATAAATGGAACGGAGTTAAACATAAAAAATGTAAAATTTTTCTACCAGGTAAATTGACTGAGAACACATTCACATTTACACCAACGACATGGGGAACATGTGGTTTCCATATAAAACTAAATGCATGCTATTCAACCGATCATTGCCCGCACCTGGCCGCCCATCCAGCATCACTGCGCTGACTTAGAATACGTAGATAACTACAAATACCTGGGTGTCTGGCTAGACTGTAAACTCTCCTTCCAGACTCATATTAGCATCTCCAATTCAAAATTAAATCTAGAATCGGCTTCCTATTTCGCAACAAAGCATCCTTCACTCATGCAGCCAAACATACCCTCGTAAAACTGACCATCCTACCGATCCTTGACATCGGCGATGTCATCTATAAAATAGCCTCCAACACTCTACTCAACAAACTGGATGCAGTCTATCACAGTGCCATCTCTTTTGTCACCAAAGCCCCATACACTACCCACCATTGCGATCTAAACGCTCTCGTTGGCTGGCCCTCACTTCATACTCGTCGCCAAACCCACTGGCTACAGGTTATCTACAAGTCTCTGCTAGGTAAAGCCCCGCCATATTTCAGCTCGCTGGTCACCATAGCAGCACCCACTCGTAGCACGCGCTCCAGCAGGTATATCTCACTGGTCACCCCCAAAGCCAATTCCTCCTTTGGTCGCCTTTCCTTCCAGTTCTCTGCTGCCAATGACTGGAACGAACTGCAAAAATCTCTGAAGCTGGAAATTCCCATCTCCCTCACTAGCTTTAAGCACCAGCTGTCAGAGCAGCTCACATATCACTGCACCTGTTCATAGCCCATCTGTATACAGCCCATCTATCTACCTCATCCCCATACTGTATATATTTATTCTGCTCCTTTTGCACCCCAGTATCTCTACTTGCACATCCATCTTTTGCACATCTAGCATTCCAGTGTTTAATTGCCATATTGTAATTACTTTGCCACCATGGCCTATTTATTGCCTTAATTCACTTATTTTACCTAATTTGCACTCACTGTATATAGACTTTTTATTTTCTTTTTTCTACTGTATTATTGACTGTATGTTTTGTTCATTCCATGTGTAACTCTGTGTTGTATGTGTCTAACTGCTATGCTTTATCTTGGCCAGGTCGCAGTTGCAAATGAGAACTTGTTCTCAACTAGCCTACCTGGTTAAATAAAGGTTAAATAAAAAAAATTAAAAAATATGTTTGATACCGTTCCATTTATTCCATTCCATCCATTAAACTTTAAGAAAAAATGGTTCCAAAGGGGTTCTTTGGCTGTCCCAATAGGAGAACCCTTTCTGATTCCAGGTAGTACCCTTTTTGGTTCCAGGTAGAACCCTCTGTGTAAAGGGTTCTACCTGGAACCAAAAGGGTTCTACCTTGGACCAAAAAGGGTTCTTCAAAGAGTTATCCTATGGGGACAGCTGAATAACCCTTTAGGTTCTAGATACAGAACCTTTTTGTGTACAATGAGCTTGACCTCCTATAGCTCCTCCCACCAGCCTCCACTGCTTCTAGCTGGGAGATCGCCAAGGACTTTTCTCTAACAGAGATTGGCTACTATGAAAACACTGGAGTTATTTTTCTATGTTTTTTTTCTACATTATTTATTCAGTTCATCTGCTGTTTTTCCTGTTATTCTCTACTATATGTTAATGAGTTTCATAAACTTCTCAAACTAGTCAGACAGTTCTCATACCATTATCAGACCACAAACATAATTAATTTACTCCCACACAGTTATTTCCATGTTACTATTGTCCTCCACTGTACAGTGCGCTAATGAGTGTCTTGCATGCCTCTTACCAGCAAACTATTTCCAAGTCAGTTTACAGTGTTTAATGAGGATAGACTCACTTCTACACTGCAAACTTTGGGTTCTCACATGAACAGTTCGGTAAACATGCACTAGGTATAAATTGACCATTTGTAACATAAGGAAATACACATATCCAGGACAACGTTTGTCAACAAAAGATGAGACATCATTCAATGCATAACCTCTCTCACCATGGCACTGGGTGTTAGTACATACAAATATGTATTACTTATAGATGTTGTTATAGATGTGGATATTACGTTTTAGATTTGGATATGAATGATGCCTCCCCTGTCTACATATATACGGAACAGCTTCTGCAGTCAAAGCTGTATTAAAGCAGACAGCAGTATCCTGCCAAGGCGAGATGACTCATCATCAGGCCGGGTAGAAAGACAATACCATAAAAAAATGTGACTTTGACTTCCTTATTTAGATTGGTTACTTGGCAGAACGGAGGAGCTCGAATGACAAACAACGACGACATCCAAAGTTTTTAGCCAGCATCTGAAATGCTGAATTAAGATACTAAGAAGATGGCAGAGTGAAGCTTCTTAATGTAGATGTTATACTGTGAACCATGGACAAGGCACAGGAGACTGGAATCAATTTAACATTTGCCAGTGATATGTAATTTATCCTCCTTTTTAATAGATACTCAAACAAAATGCCAAGAAAGTGAGCACTCATGCAAAATGGAGGGCTGCCAAAGCTAAACAAGTGGAGTCATGTGTTTTAAGGATTACCTGTATGATTACCTTGATTTATGGTCCTAAAAAACAAGGTCATAACTGAGTTTCTTATTTCAAATGGAGGTTCTGTGAAGATGGTGAGGGTCTTTAATATTTATGGCCCTCTGAACTACATGTTAGCTGTTAACATGAAGTTGACTTGTCATGGTAAAATCAACATCTTGATTAGTGATTCTACAGTGTCATATTGTCACATGAAGACTGTAGTATCCATAACATAAGCTGTTGTAAGTTTCAGTTAGATAGACAGCTAGCTAAGTGCTACTTCGCCCACAGATTTAAAAATGTTTATGAGATAGATGAAAGTGTATAGACTTTTTAATATCACTTTAAACAGGTGTTAATTATACATTCAATCCCACACTTGCAATTAGCAGCAGAGCCTGATCCATACTTTGACAAACGTGTGACATTAATGACCTAACCGGTGTAACCAACCAAACAAGCAGGCTCTAATGAATGCTGAGTTTTGACAACATTACATAACTTAACAGCACAGTTAGAAGTTAGAGGTTGGCTATTAAACATGTGGTTGTCAAAACACTTAGCGGGGGAAAGCTTTCAAAGACTTGATTTTTGACATATAGTTCTGTTATGGCTGCTCCTGTTTTTTTGGAAACTCAAACAATGCATGGCACTCTGGGTGTAAACAGCATACACATTATTAATATTTTTATTAAATTCACTCACAAGATGAATCCAGAGTCTGTAAGTAAGCTTTGTTGATATTCTGTTAGGGGTGGTATGAACAATAGATTTGAAAAAGGTCCCAATGTCAGTCACAAGAGGACTGTTAAAATTCAAAACTGGACCACAGCAGTTATGACTATACTGGCAATACAAACAGGGAGGAACTATAGTAGATTAACATTGTTATGGTTGTGTTCTCCCTAAGTCCTGACAATACTTTGCTAACATATTTAGAAAATATTTTATGGTGAAGCATTCAGTTCAAATGTTTTTGGACTGAACTCTATAGACGGCCTCATTCTATTGCTGTTTGCAAGTCACTCTGAAATGCACTGTTCACTAAATTGCTATGTAGTAGAACATGGTTAATTGATTTCAGGGTTGAAATGGGATTTGTCCTGTTATTTTCTCCAGGTTTTTTCAAACACCGTTGAATTGCTTTGGCGAATGAGTGGTTCACTCCCCTGAGAACTTCTACCTTTCTGTAACATATACGATGGGAGTTGGAAAGCAAGTGCAGGTAGTGAGTTTAACTTTTTAGGGTATAGGGGGCAGTATTTTCGATTTCGGATGAAAAGCGTGCGCAGAGTAAACTGCCTAATACTCGGGCCCAGAGTCAAATATTTGCATATTATTAGTACACTCTGAAGTTTCTAAAAATGTTTGAATGATGTCTGTGAGTGTAACAGAACTCATATGGCAGGCAAAAACCTGAGAAAAATCCAACCAGGAAGTGGGAAATCTGAGAATTGTAGTTCTTCTTTTGAATCCCTATCGAAACTATAGTGTCTGTGGGGTCACGTTGCACTTCCTAAGGCTTCCATTGGCTGTCAACTTGTTTCCTCCTTCTCCTGTTACTGGGCAGAGAATAGTAGCTCAGTCAATGAGTGGACTGCCTATGGACAAAGGACTTGGGTATGCGCGAGCACGCGAATGCGCCGTTCCTTCTTTTTCTCCTGGAATGAATACGCTATTGTCCGGTTGGAATATTATCGACGTTTTATGTTAAAAATACCCTAAGGATTGATTGTAAACAACGTTTGACATGTTTCTACGACCGGTAATGGAACATTTTGACTTTTCGTGTCCTGATTTACGCTCGCGCGTTATGCCTTTGGATAGTGATCTGAACGCATGAACAAAATGGAGGTATTTGGACATAAGTATGGAGTATTTCAAACAAAACTAACATTTCTTGTTGAAGTAGGAGTCCTCGGAGTGCATTCTGACGAAGATCAGCAAAGGTAAGAGAATATTTATAATAGTAATTCTGAGTTTAGTTGACTCCAGAACTTGGCGGGTATCTGTATAGCTTGCTTTGATGGCTGAGGTCTGTACTCAGAATATTGAAAAATGTGCTTTCTCCGTAAAGCTATTTTAAAATCTGACACAGTGGTTGCATTAAGGAGTAGTATATCTATAATTCTTTCAATGTTTATGATGAGTATTTTTGGAAATTGATGTGCACATTCACTGGAAGTTTTGGTGGGAATACATTTTCTGAACATCACGCGCCAATGTAAAATGCTGTTTTTGGATATAAATATTAACTTTATCGAGCAAAACATACATGTGTTGTATAACATGAAGTCCTATGAGTGCCATCTGATGAAGATCATCAAAGGTTAGTGAATATTTTAGCTGTACTTTTGGTTTTTGTGATGCATGTCCTTTCTTGGAAAATGGCTGTGTGGTTTTTCTTGTGAAGTTTATGTCCTAACATAATCTAATTTTATGCTTTCGCCATAAAGCCTTTTTGAAATCGGACAATGTGGTTAGATTAACGAGAGTCTTATCTTTAAAATGGTGTAAAATAGTTCATTGTTTGAGAAAATGAAATTATGAGATTTTTGCTGTTTTGCATTTCGCGCCATGCTATTTCACTGGCTGTTGAATAGTGTGTCCTGCAGGTGGGACCCAGAGAGGTTAACCTGTTGGGGCTAGGGGGCAGTATTTTCACGGCCGGATAAAAATCGTACCTGATTTAAACTAGTTACTACTCTTGCCCAGAAATGAGAATATGCATATAATTAGTAGATTTGGATAGAAAACACTAAAGTTTCTAAAACTGTTTGAATGGTGTCTGAGTATAACAGAACTCATATGGCAGGCCAAAACCTGAGAAGATTCCATACAGGAAGTGTCCTGTCTGACAATTTGTTGTCCTTCTGTTGCATCTCTATCGAAAATACAGCATCTGTGCTGTAACATGACACTTTATAAGGCTTCCATTAGCTCTCTAAAGCCGGGTGTCTGCTGTCTCTGGGCAAAGTACAACAGCAGAGTTTGTGAGTGGTCAGCCTGGGGACAGTGAGACTGAGATGCGCGGTCACGAGAGTTCTCCATTTTTTTTCTTTTAGCCTTTGAATGAATACAACATTGCCCGGTTGGAATATTATCTCTATTTTACGAGAAAAATAGCATAAAAATTGATTTTAAACAGCGTTTGACATGCTTCTAAGTACAGTAATGGAATATTTAGATTTTTTTGTCACGAAATGCGCTCGCGCATTACCCTTCAGATAGTGACCTGAACGCATGAACAAAACTGAGGTATTTGGATATAACTATGGATTATTTGGAACCAAAACAACATTTGTTGTTGAAGTAGAAGTCCTGGGAGTGCATTCTGACGAAGAACAGCAAAGGTAATCCAATTTTTCTAATAGTAATTCTGTGTTTAGTGAGCCCCAAACTTGGTGGGAGTCAAATTTTAACTATTAACTATTACTAAGCTATTTTAACATCTGACATAGCGATTGCATAAAGGAGTTCTGTATCTATAATTCTTAAAATAATTATGTATTTTGTGAACATTTATCATGAGTAATTTAGTAAATTCACCGGAAGTTTTCGGGGGGTATGCTAGTTCTGAACATCACATGCTAATGTAAAAAGCAGTTTTTTTATATAAATATGAACTTGATTGAATAAAACATGCATGTATTGTATAACATAATGTCCTAGGAGTGTCATCTGAAGAAGATCATCAAAGGTTAGTGCTGCATTTAGCTGTGGTTTTGGTTTTTATGACATATATGCTTGCTTTGAAAATGGCTGTGTGATTATTTTTGGCAGGGTACTCTCCTGACATAATCTAATGTTTTGCTTTCGCTGTGAAGCCTTTTTGAAATCGTACAATGTGGTTAGATTAACGAGAGTCTTGTCTTTAAAATGGTGTAAAATAGTCATATGTTTGAGAAATTGAAGTTATAGCATTTTTGAGGTATTTGTATTTCCCGCCACCCGATTCCACTGGCTGTTGACTAGGGTGGGACGCAAACGTCCCAGCTAGCCCATAGAAGTTAATAATAAACGGAACACAGAACAATATAAGAAACACGAGTAGTGTATAGACATGAAACCCAGTAAATACTGCCTGGGGAATGGAACACAGGAAGTGACAGATATAGGGGAGGTAATCAGTGAAGTGATGGAGTCCAGATGTGTCTCATGATGAGCCAGGGGACCAGGAACCACCGGCCTGAGAAGGAAGACGTGAGATACGGTAGTCCCTGGGAAGCTGTAAACTATACGTCACCTCGTTGACCCTCTGGAGAACCTTGAACGGCCCCACAAACTGAGGGCTCAGCTTCTTGCAGAGCAGGCGGAGTGGGCGGTTCCTGGTAGAAAGCCAGACACGATCAACAGGATGGAACACGGGTGCCTCACTGCGGCGGTGGCAATCCGCCTGCTCCTTCTGGTAATGGACAGCATGCTTGCACCTCACATGAGCTTCACTCCAAACCTCCTTGGTGCGGCAGAACTATTCGTTCACCGCAGGGGCTTCGGTCTGGCTCAGAGTCCACGGAGCCAGTGCAGGCTGATAACCCAGGACACACTGGAAGGAAGTAACCCGTGGAGGAGTGACGTAATGAATTCTGGGTGTATTCCGCCCAGGGAAGGAATCGGGCCCACTCCCCCTGCCGGTCCTGGCAGTGACTCCTCAGGAACCTCCCCAGCTCCTGTTTCATCCTCTGTAGTTGCCCATTGGACTGAGGCCGGTACCCGGAAGTGAGGCTGACCATAACCCCCAGTTTCTCCATGAACGCCCTCCACACTGTGATATGAATTGGGGCCCACGGTCGGAGACAATGTCCTCCGGATAGCCATAGTGCCGGAATACCTGCTGGAATAGTGCCTCAGTGACCTGGAGAGAGCTGTGGGGATACCAGAGAGAGGGATAAACAGCCATAGTTTTGAAAATCTGTCCACAACCAACAGAATGGTGGTGAAACCGTCAGAAGAGGGGAGATCGGTAACAAAGTCAATGGACAGATGAGACCAGGGACACTGAGGCACGGGAAGGGGAAGGAGCTTCCCTGATGGAGCGTGCTGGGGGGACTTAGTTTGAGCACATACAGAACAGGAGTTGATGTAATAAATAACATCCTGCACCAAGGTGGGCCACCAATACTTCTCGGAGAGAGATTGAATAGTACGGGTGATTCCAGAATGTCCAGCGGCAACTAGTTTGTGCCCAGGTCAGTAGTCACTCCCTTATCCCTGTGGGAATGTAGATGTGCTCAGGAGGACAGGTAGTGGTTGCTGGTTTCTGTTCCAGAGCCTAGCAAATGTCTACATCTACGTCCCAGAACACAGAGGATACTACATGAGATGGAACAGGAAAGCAGGTCCTCCGGCATTCGGGTGACCAATCGGGTGATTTTCATCCTCGAACATGAGATGGTGGGGTTATGGCATAGGAGCCATGGAATGCTGAGGATGATTTGGTGCACTAGTCATGAGGAAGGGAATATTCTCCTGATGAATGGACTCCATGGTGAGGGTGAGGTGAAGTGTGTGATGGTTCCGGATCCTGGTGGTCGATTATCAAGGGCTTGGACTGGAAACGGAGAGGAGAGTGGGTAGGAGGTTATATTAAGAGAGGAGGCAAGGATCTGGTCAATAAAGTTCCCTGCGGCACCGGAATCCACTAGCGCTGTAGAAACAGTACCTGAGGGACAGCCAGCTAGTGTGAATGACACGAAAAAGGGTCTGGCAAAAAATTATGAAGATGGGATACTCACACCTTCTGCAGGGGGTGGAAGATCACATGACTATCCCACTGCTCTCGTGGATCCCGAGTAGGGACGTACCGGACACTGCTGAAGCTGGTGCCCTCCTTGACCACAATAGGGACAGAGCCCCAGCTGTATCCGTCTACGTTGTTCAGCCACGGTGAGGCGTGTGACCCTCTCCCCCATGGGCTCAGTCTCTGATACAGAGTGGTCACTGAGGGAGAGAAGATGGGTGAGAAGCAGGTTACTCATCGCAATGAGTGTGTCCAAGGAGAGGTTGTCATCTCGACATGCCAGTTCCGTCTGGCAATCCTCACGCAGTCCTCTTCTGAATAGTGTACAGAGCTCCGGCTCATTCCATCCGCTGGATGCTGCTACTGTCCGTAAAGTGAGCGAGTACTCAGCATCGGTCTGGTCATCCTGCCGTAGAAGGAATAAGCCTCCACCCCCCTTCGGCGGATGATTGAAGATAACATGAACCCCTTATATGAATTCAGCACCTCCTCTCTCCCAGATGGCCATAACCCACTCCATCGCCCGCCCAGTCAGCAGAGAAATAACTGTGGCATCCTTGGACCTCTCAGTGGTGGGAACTCCCATCTGGTGCGCAAAATAGAGGGAGCACTGGAGTAGAAAGCCGTGGAATTTAGATGAGGTTCCATCATATTTATCCAGGAGGGACAGACATGCGTCGCTGACCTGGTGGACTGCTGAGTGGACTGGTGTGCTGGCTCACTAGGTTGACTGGTGGCAGAGTATTCTTCGGTAGATGAAGGCAACGCCTCTCAATCATATTCGAGACATTGAAGACTGCAAAGAACCTCTTCCATAGTACTCACCAGTTGCGCCAGCTGGTCGTGCTGTTGATGAAGTAATTATCCCTGTTCATCAACCATTTTCGATTATGCTGCGGGACGTAGAGGTAATTTGTGGTTTAGTACGGTACCCTGCGTCACTGCTCCAGACCAGTGCAAGGGGGAGTTAGAGCAGTGACTATTCTTACTGGAAAATACTCTTTCAAAATTAATGGAAGAGGCAAGTGGAAGGGGGAAAAGACAGCATTCAGATGTCAAGACAGCGCTGCTCTGAGAAAAGCACATTGTACATCGCCAAACTCTGAGGGTTTCGTTTTTCTGGGAAAAGAAACATAATATTAATCAAGCTACATTTCTTAAAATCAATCCCATATACTATGTTGTTACAAAAAAGGTTTTAAATTCTCTAGTACTGCCAATAACTTTCGGTTATTTGAAAATGAAATAGTCTCCAATATCGTTAATGTTTTCAAACACTTATTTTTCACAAGGGCTATTAGCAGGACAAAAGACAGCATGGTGAAGAAGGCGCAGCAGCGCCTCTTCAACCTTAGGAGGCTGAAGAAATTCGGCTTGTCACCAAAAAAACTCACAAACTTTTACAGATGCACAATCGAGAACATCCTGTTGGGCTGTATCACCGCCTGGTACGGCAACTGCTCCGCCCACAACCGTAAGGCTCTCCAGAGGGTTGTGAGATCTGCACAACGCATCACCGGGAGCAAACTACCTGCCCTCCAGAACACCTACACCACCCGGTGTCACAGGAAGGCCAAAAAGATCATCAAGGACAACAACCACCCGAACCACTGCCTGTTCACCCCGCTATCATCCAGAAGGCGACGTCAGTACAGGTGCATCAAAGCGGGGACTGAGAGACTGAAAAACAGCTTCTATCTCAAGGCCATCAGAGTGTTAAACAGCCATCACTAACACTGAGTGGCTGCTGCCAACATACTGACTAATCTCTAGCCACTTTAATAATAAAAATGCAATGAAATAAATCTCTGACGAGCCACTTTAAACAATGCCACTTCATATAATGTTTACATACCCTACATTACTCATCTCAAATGTATATACTGTACTCTATACCATCTACTGCATCTTGCCTATACCGTTTGGCCATCGCACATCCATATATTTTTATGTACAAGTTCTTATTCATTCCTTTACACTTGTGTGTATAGTTGTAGTTGTTGTGAAATTGTTAGATTACTTGTTAGATATTACTGCATGGTCGGAACTAGAAGCACAAGCATTTCGCTACACTCGCATTAACATCTACTAACCATGTGTATGTGACAAATAAAATTTGATTTGATTTGATGTGATCCCAAAAACACCTCTCAGTATTTTGATACTTTGTGCAAGGCAATTGATCAGCATTAAAAAACTTTAGATGGGGCCTCCCGAGTGGCACAGCGATATAAGGTCTTTTGGTTTTTCTCCCTCTAAAAATAGAATTCTAATTTATTTTTTAAACAAAGCGATTATTATTATTATTAACCATGCATTATAATTATATAAAAGCCTGTTCTCACAGATCAGATTTGCCCTAATGAAAAATGCCCCTTGGATATTAATTTAGAATCCTCCAATCCTCTGTATTGATTTATTGGCTGAGAGCCATATAGATTGCAAAATAGTAGGGAAGAGATTTTTTGGGGTTTATGAATTGACACGCAATTTTCCGTTTCTTCTGAACAATAGTGTAAGAATTGCTATTCCTCTGTCCTGTTTCTACTTGATCAGAACAAGCTGTAACTGGACTGTAGCATATGACTTACTAAAAATGATTACAATAGTAAACCCCAAACTCTAAAAGTAATTGGAAAGGTAGATATTGTCACAGTGTCCACAGAAGGTGGTGCCCCTCCCCGGTCGGGCGGTGCTCGGCGGTCGTCGTCGGTCGTCATCGCCGGCCTACTAGCTGCCACTGATCTATGTTTCTGTGTCTTTTGGTTTTGTCTGTCTAGGTCCGCACCTGTTCCTTGTTAGTCATTAGTGGGGGGGTATTTAGTTTGTCTTTTTTGTTTGGGAATTCGTGCGGGATTATTACATGTCATGTATGAGTGGCAGTTGGTATTTTGCGCTGCTTTTACGACGCAGCATACCTTTTGGATTAGACATTGGGATTGCCGGGCTGCGACCCATGCGTTTAGATTTTTGGAGCTGTCCTCCTGTCGTGTGTTTTGTGCACCCTGCCTTGTGGCTTGCACGGCCAGATAAAAAAACATACCTAATTTAAACTGGTTACTACTCTTGCTCAGAAACGGGAATATGCATATAATTAGTAGATTTGGAATGAAAACACTCTAAAGTTTCTAAAACTGTTTGAATGGTGTCTGTGAGTTTAAGAGAACTCATATGGCAGGCCAAAACCTGAGAAGATTCCATACAGGAAGTGCCCTGTCTGACAATTTGTTCTCCTTCTGTGGCATCTCTATCAAAAATACAGCTTCTCTGCTGTAACGTGACATTTTCTAAGGCTTCCATTGGCTCTCAGAAGGTGCCAGAAAGTGGAATAACGTCTCTCCTGTCTCTGGGCGAAAAACAGCAGGAGATTTTGTGAGTGGTCAGGCTGAGAACAGTGACACTGGAGATGCGCGTTCATGTGAATTCTCAATTTTTTTCTTTCAGCCTTTGAATGAATACAACGTAATTATCGCTATTTTACGAGAAAAATAGCATAAAAATTTATTTTAAACAGCGTTTGACATGCTTCTAAGTACGGTAATGGAATATTTTGAAATGTTATTATTTTAATGGACAAAAATATGATTTTAAGGACATTTAAGTGACCTCAAACTTTTGAAGGGTAGTGTATATTTGTCGAGAAAAAAATATATTTATGTGGTCCATGTCTGAATATGGTTGCGAAAATAAAGCTTGACTTACCATCAATTGGTGTGTCTGGTATTCCTTCAAGGTCTGGGAGAGGGTCCTCAGTATCACCATCACAAATGATGCCAGACACTGGGGTCTCTCCAATTATGGTGCTAATGCGCTGGTCCCCATAGCAGACAGTGAAGAGACACTGCACTGGATCTTTTTTTGCATATGCTTTCAAATCAAACCATTTCTTTATAATTTCATTGACTGTTTTTTTTTACCACAGCTCTAACCTGCTCCCAAGCAATATTTTTTCTCTTATTTGTCAAGCCATTGCTGAGGGCTCCAAAAAGTATGGCTTGTTTTGCTTCTGTTTCGGTGATCAAAAGTTTTATTTCTGTATCCCAAAAGTTGTTTTTCTTTGTCTTCTTCGATTTCTCCATGTTGACGGACAGAATTGAGTGGCATTTATTGCAGCTTGAAAGGGAAAGTTTGTGACCATAAATGGCAATTTAGGGCGGTTCTTTATGTAAATGAAGATTCACGTGCACTAGCACAGTGTTTTAGAATGTGTCTGATTTATCAAGGCAAAATACTTACAAGTGTGTGTAAATAAAGCGTACGAGCAATTGATAAAAACCAACTTTTTTGTACTTGAACATTCAAAGTTTTCTACATACGAGTTAATTTAGAAGCTTTCTTCGCAACATTGATAAATGAGGGCCCAGGTGCCGAGTTGATTTAAATGGACTCCTTCATTCCTGGAGAGTATCTTCTGTTTCCAGAAGGTGTCAAAGTTATCTATAAAAGTGATTCGAGCAGAGCTACAGTAATCTTTTAGCCAGATGTGTAATGCCAGTAGCCTGCTGAATCTTTCACACCGGCGGCTCAATGAGGGTACTGGACCTGAAATGATTGGTTGTTTTTTTGGAGTCTTTTAATGTATAAATCTGGCATAAACTAAATAGGTATTACGGCAGCAGTTGCTTTTTATGTTTTGGTTAATAACATCAACCACGGGAATCTGGCTGTTAGAGTTGGAGGCCTGGTTCTTATTATACTGTGATTATTATGTGTGACGCAACACGGAGTGCCTGGACAAAGCCCTTAGCCATGGTACGTTGGCCATATATCACAAACCCCCGAGATGCCTTCTTGCTATTATAAACTGGTTACCAATGTAATAGAGCAGAAAAAATACATGTTTTGTCATACCCATGGTATACAGTCTGATATACCATGGCTGTCAGCCAATCAGCATTCAAGGCTCGAACCAGCCAGTTTATCATGTGGATTCTGTAACTATGGGCCTTCAGACACAACTCAAAGTAAGAGCAATTTCACTCAAATATAGATTTTGCCTTAACTATCCTTTTAAGCTGGTTTAGAGTGCCTACCTCCCACCTGTCAACCTTGACCTCCCCTTGTCCAGTGCACTACTAGTGTCAATTAGCTATTTTGAACAAACCAGACTTAACACTGTGCGGTGTCTGGTTTAACCAGGCTATCAAAGATTTACCAGGTCAAGGCAGCGATGTGGAGAATATCAATGCAAGGACACACTATGCCAAGATATTTATCAGTCCAGCCATCTAGCCATTAGAGGCCATCCTTGTCTCACAGCAGATTTGGTAAATCAAATCTGGCATAAACTAAATAGGTATTATGGCAGCAGTTGCTTTTTATGTTTTGGTTAATAAAATCAACCCCGGGAGTCTGGCTGTTAGAGTTGGAGGCCTGGTTCTTATTATACTGTGACTATTATCCCTAAACTGACTATGAAATCGATGTTTCATTTCTTCCCTTAGTTTTTCCTCTCCAAGCCAAACCATGCCAAACCGTGCTTCTCTGTAAACAAATGCAGATGTTTTCCTGTGATAAGCATCCGCTGTCTCAAAGTAAAGCAGACAGCATTAAATTGACTGATTTACTTTTTATTATTACATTTAACGTGCAAGGTTGACTACTTCAAAGATTAAAATTAATTTAGCGAAACTTTTGAAAGTGTCACATCCACTCCCGCTGCTCCCCGGTTTACTAACCACCTGCCCAGGCAACCATCATTACGCGCACCTGGCGGCACCCATCATTACGCGCACCTGTGTCTCATCATGAGACACATCGAGACTCCATCACTTCACTGATTACCTCCCCTATATCTGTCACCTCTTTTGGTCCATTCCCCAGGTAGTATTGACTGTGTTTAATGTCTATATGCTACTCATGGTTCTTGTATTGGGCTATGTTCCATTTATTATTAAACCCGCCCCCTGCTCTTGCGTTCTTACTCCCAGTGTATACGTTACAGAATACTGCCTCAACAAATGGAAGCAGCAGGAACAGTGGTTCCTCCTGTAAAAGTTGCGTCATACTGCAGCACACGTGGCGGGCTGCCGCATAATTCTATGGCACGTTATTTAATTGTCAGCCATTGTTGCTACTAATGCTAGGTAGCGTTAGTTTGACCACCAGAGGGCATCTTTGAGAAGCATTTGACAGTCTTCAATATTGGCTGTACTAAAACCCTTTTTTTGTAAGAACCTAGTATATGGGATTGATTAAGAAATGTAGCTTAATTAATTTGATTAATATTGTGGTGTTTCTATTCCAAGAAAAAAAAGCCTCGGTTTCCGTTAGGAAAATATGACGTTGTACAATGCGACCGGTCGGGAGTAGACTACAGTACTAAGAGCATAACATTTCCACACCCTAATTGTAGTCTAACCAATACCCAAACGGTGATTCAGTGAAAATAAAAATCATTGATTTATCAAGACCAGTCCCCATGCTTGTCTGCTGAAATAGTTGTCCCCATGCCGGTAGGCTATTGCTTCATATCCTATTGCTTCTTACTTCAATGTGCTTTAAATGCCACAAATAATTGAACACACACAATTCGTGCCTTATGGGGAAAAGGGGGATGGAGCTGGTCGGGCGCAACCCAGGCGACATGGAGATGTGGGGATCTGAGCTCGGGTGAGAGTCGAGCCTCCCGGCCCAGAACCCCGCTCTGAGGGAAGGTAGAAGTTCATTAAAAATAAATAAGACCTACACCACTCTTAACAGCACATTACTCAACACTAGTGAGACTCATGTTGTCTACGGTAGGCCTACAGTATATCTAAAAATATATTTTTCAATGACGTGACTCCGCTAAGAATTAAAATTAGAGGATTGGAAGGATTCTAAATTAATATCTAAGGGGCATTTTTCATTAGGGCAAATCTGATCCGTGAGAATATCTAAGGGGCTTTTATATAATTATAAAGCAGGGTGAAAGAAGCAATAAAACTGTTCGCCTTTAAACTAGTTGAGTATCTGGAGCATCAGCTTTTTTGGGTATGATTACAGGCTCAAAATGGCCAGAAACAAAGTACTTTCTTCTGAAACTCGTCAGTCTATTCTTGTTCTGAGAAATGAAGGCTATTCCATGTGAGAAATTGCCAAGAAACTGAAGATCTCTTACAATGCTGTGTATTACTCCCTTCCTAGAACATCGCAAACTGGCTCTAACCAGAATAGAAAGACTGTGCTAACATAATTGCCAAAAGGGTTTTCTAATGATCAATTAGCCTTTTAAAATGATAAACTTGGATTAGCTAACACAACGTGCCATAGGAACACCGGAGTGATGGTTGCTGATAATGGGCCTCTGTACGCCTATGTAGATATTCAAGTAAAAATCAGCATTTTCCAGCTACAATGGTCATTTACAACGTTAGCAATGTCTACACTGTATTTCTGATCAATTAAGATGTTATTTTAATGGACAATTTTTTTTTGATTTTCTTTCAAAAACAAGGAGATTTCTACGTGACCCCAAAGTTTTGAATGGCAGTGTATAAAAACATTCCACTTTGACAATATGGGGTATTGTGTATGCCAGTGACAAAAAATCTCAATGTTATCCATTTTAAATTCAGTCTGTAACAACAAAATTTGGAAAAAGTCAAGGGGTGTGAATACTTTCTGAAGGCACTGTACACAGTATGTGCTCTGCAGATACTGTACATGCAACCTTTGAGCAAAATTGTATGATATGTTCGGAAATAAGCTATTGGAAGTATGTCAGGAAATGTCAGCATGTCTGTTACGTTTAACTCAAGTACATTTACTTTCCAAAGAGCCTCTCCGCATCCAAATAACTACTGTTCAGCTGAGAGGAGGAAGTTAGACAGAGGTCAACTTTTTGTGTGTGTGTGTGTGTGTGTGTGTGTGTGTGTGTGTGTGTGTGTGTGTGTGTGTGTGTGTGTGTGTTTTTAGATGAATAAATCAGTCATCAGAGGATACCGGGGTAGCCCTTCTGAGGTGTCTAAACAGATTAGGGGTTGAGACGAGGAGGTGGCCCAAGGAATCATTCACCAGACACAGCAGGGACAGAAGCTTGCCTGGAGTGTCCAGCAACCAGGCAGTCACCACAGTTAAAGATCCCTTTCATCCCTGTTTTAACAGTTCCTCCAACAAGGGAGACCGTAGCTTTATGTCAGTTTTAACTACTAAGGAAGACTGTAGCTCGGTCCTTTTTAACTGCTTTGCGTCCCTTTCCCCTCCAATTATTGGATTTCCTTAAGTGCTCTCTCTTTAACGGCATGTACAGCCTTACCATATTATCAAGTGCCCACTTCACGCACCACTTAAGACAAATGGGATTATTTTCTGTTTGTCCAGACCCAATGTAAATTACATGAACAGTAGGGAACGCTGTAGCTGTGACACTGAGGGACAAGTCATTAAAGGGATAGTTCAGTGTTTTTTAGGAAGTTTCTCCTTGCAGTGCAGCATCGCTGACATCGGTCCGGCTGTTTACATTCATGAATTTTGACAAAGCTATATATGCTGGCTCCTGGCTGTGGCAGAAGTAAAAAAAGAGAAATAAACAATGGAATATTTAAGCAATAAGCCCCCCCCCCAACCCCAAACAAAGGCCAGATAAAAATACACCTTATGGAACTGCGGGGACTGTGAAGAGACTCACATACACATAAGACACGCACTCTACACACACATGAAACATGGATGTTGTATTGTAATTATTTGGTGGTGGAGTGGTGGCCTAATGGAACACACTGAAAATGTTGGGTAAGGTGTTATGAAATGTAATATTTTTAACTGTATGTAACTGTCTTATGTTGCTGGACCCAAGGAAGAGTAGCTGCTGCCTTGGTAGCAAGTAATGGAGATCCACAATAAATACAAATATGGGCAATATACCACAGCTAAGGGCTGTTATGTATTTGTATTAATTGGCAGCAGCTAATCTTCCTGGGGTCCAAACATATTAAAGCACTTACATTACATTAAATCAAAAAGATAAAACAATACATCAAATAGGTTTTACACTACATATATAATACAAAATGTTTGATACCACTATACAACAATATCACAATGCATGCCTTTGTGTGTGTCTCTTCACAGTACCGTTGTTCCATAAGGTGTATTTTTACCTTTAATTTTTTTTAAATCTGATTCTACTGCTTGCATCAGTTACCTGATGTGGAATAGAGTTCCAAGTAGTCATGGCTCTGTAGTACTGTGCGCCTCTCATAGTTTGTTTTAATCTTGGGGACTGTGAAGAGACCTCTGGTGGCATGTCTTGTGGGGAATGCATGGGTGTCCGAGATTATTTTAAACAGACAGCTTGGTGAAGTCAATCTCTCTTCCACTTTGAGCCATGAGAGATTGACATGCATGTCATTAAATGTTAGCTCTCAGTGTACTTTTAAGGGATAGCCATGCTGCCCTGTTTTAAGCCAACTGCAATTTTCCTAAGTCCCTCTTTGTGGCACCTGACCACACTACTGAACAGTAGTCTAGGTGCGACAACTAGGGCCTGTAGGACCTGCCTTGTTGATAGTATTGTTAAGAAGGCAGAGTAACACTTTATTATGGACAGACTTCTCCCCATGTTAGCTACTGTTGTATCAATATGTTTTGACCATGACAGTTTACAATCCAGGGTTACTCCAAGCAGTTTACACCTCAACTTGCTCAATTTCAACATTATTCATTATGAGATGTAGTTGCGGTTTAGGGTTTAGATGAACGATTTGTCCCAAATACAATGCTTTTAGTTTTAGAAAATATTTAGGACTGACGTATTCCTTGCTACCCACACTCTTTGTTAAGTTTGCAGTCAACTGTTGCTGACGTGCATAGTGTTGAGTCATCCACATACTGTACATGGACACACTGGTTTTACTCAAACGCATGTCGTTAGTAAAGATTGAAAAAGTAAGGGGCCTAAAAAGCTACCCTGGGTAATTCCTGATTCTACCTGGATTATATTTGAGAGCCTTCCATTAAATGGTGACTTTAAAACCATTACACGGCATTAATGGAGTTTAATGGCTGTGATAGGAGAAAACTCATAACATTGTAGTTTTTCCACAATAATAACCTAAATGACAGAGTGAAAAAAAGGAAGCCTAATAGAGATTAAAAATATTCCGAAACATGCATCCTGTTTGCAATAAGGCACTAAAGTAGAACTGCAAAAAATTATAGCAGGACATAATAGCAGTATAATCCGTTCATTTCATTTCAGCACATCTAATTTGTAAACATTTCAACTGCTTTAAATTATAACTTTATTTTGATGGGTGTTTTTTGTGTGCGATTGAAACTCAAATCTATCAAATTTTATTGTGGATGTAGCGACGTCCTTGTGTTCCTAGCTCCAACAGTGCAGTAGTATCTAATAATTCACATCAATACAAACAAATCTAAAAGTAAAATAATGGAATTAAGCAATATATAAATATTAGGATGAGCAATGTCAGAGTGGCATTGACCAGAATACTGTATATACATATGAAATGAGTAAAACAGTATGTAAACATTATTAAAGTCACTAGTGTTCCATTATTAAAGTGACCGGTGATTCCATGTCTATGTACATAGGGAAGCAGCCTCTAAGGTGCAAGGTTGAGTAACCGGGTGGTAGCCGGCTAGTGATGGCTGTTTAACCGTCTGATGGCCTTGAGATAAACAGCTTCTATCAGTCTCTCGGTCCCAGCTTTGATGCACCTGTACTGACCTCACCTTCTGAATGATATCGGGGTGAACAGGCTGTGGCTCGGGTGGTTGATGTCCTTGAGAATCTTTTTGGCCTTTCTGTGACATCGGGTGCTGTAGATGTCCTGGAGGGCAAGCAGTGTGCTCCCAGTGATCCGTTGGGCAGACCGCACCACCCTCTGGAGAGCCCAGCGGTTGCGGGTGGTGCAGTTGCCATACCAGGCGGTGATACAGCCCAACAGGACCCTCTGTTGTACATCTGTAAACATTTG
The DNA here is from genome assembly GCF_901001165.1 of Salmo trutta. Lineage (NCBI taxonomy): Eukaryota > Metazoa > Chordata > Actinopteri > Salmoniformes > Salmonidae > Salmo > Salmo trutta. The sequence continues at coordinate 7,321,020 of NC_042988.1, forward strand.
TGAGGGTCTTAGTGGCCAAGCCAAATTTCTTCAGTATCCTGAGGTTGAAGAGGCGCTGTTGCGCCTTCTTCATCACACTGTCTGTGTGGGTGGACCATTTCAGATTGTCAGTGATGTGTATCCTGAGGAACTTGAAGTGCTTCACCTTCTCCACTGTGGTCCCGTCAATGTGGATAGGGGCGTGCTCCCTCTGCTGTCTCCTGAAGTCCACGATCAGCTCCTTCACTTTCTTGACTTTGAGGGAGAGGGTATTTTCCTGGCACCACTCCGCCCAGGCCCTCACCTCCCTGTAGGCTGTCTCGCCATTGTTGGTAATCAGGCCTACTACTGTGTGTCATCCGCAAACATGATTTTTAAAATGTATTTAACCTTCATTTAACTAGGCAAGTCAGTTAAGAACAAATTCTTATTTATAATGACGGCCTACCAAAAGGCCTCCTGCAGGGACGGGGGCCTGGGATTAAACAAAGATTAATAACTACAGGACAAAACACACAACACTACATAAAGAGAGACCTAAGACAACAACATAGCAAGGCAGCAACACATGACAACACAGCATGGTAGCAACACAACATAACAACACAACATGGTAGCAGCGCAAAACATGGAACAAGCATTATTGGGCACAGTCAACAGCACAAAGGTCAAGAAGGTAGAGATAACAATACATCACACAAAGCAGCCGCAACTGTCAGTAAGAGTGTCCATGATTGAAGAGATTGGGGATAAAATTGTCCAGTTTGAGTGTTTGTTGCAGCTCGTTCCAGTCGCTAGCTGCAGCTAACTGAAAAGAGGACGACCCAGGGATGTGTGTGTTTTGGGGACCTATAACAGAATGTGACTGGCAGAACGGGTGTTGAGGACGAGGGCTGCAGTAGATATCTCAGATTGGGGGGAGTGAGGCCTAAGAGGGTTTTATAAATAAGCATCAACCAGTGGGTCTTGCGACAGAGATGACCAGTTTAGAGGAGTATAGAGTGCAGTGATGTGTCCTATAAGGAGCATTTGGTGGCACATCTGATGGCAGAATGGTAAAGAACGTCTAGCCGCTCGAGAGCACCCTTACCTGCTGATCTATAAATTGTCTCCGTAATCTAGCATGGGTAGGATGGTCATCTGAATCAGTGTTAGTTTGGCAGCTGGGGTGAAAGAGGAGCGATTACTATAGAGGAAACCAAGTCTAGATTTAACTTTAGCCAGCAGCTTTGATATGTGCTGAGAGAAGGACAGTGCACCGTCTAGCCATTCTCCCAAGTACTCGTATGAGGTGACTACCTCAAGCTCTAAACCCCAGGAGGTAGTAATCACACAAGTGAGGAGAGGGGCATTCTTCTTACCAAACCACATGACCATTGTTTTGGAGCTGTTCAGAACAAGGTTAAGGGTAGAGAAAGCTTGTTGGACACTAAGAAAGCTTTGTTGTAGAGCATTTCACACAAAATCTGGGGAGGGGCCAGCTGAGTATAAGACTGTATAATCTGCATATAAATGGATGAGAGAGCTTCCTACTGCCTGAGCTATGTTGTTGATGTAAATTGAGAAGAGCGTGGGCCCTAGGATCGAGCCTTGGGGTACTCCCTTGGTGACAGGCAGTGGCTGAGACTTCAGATTTTCTGACTTTATACACTGCACTCTGAGAGAGGTTGTTAGCAAACCAGGCCAAAGACCCCTCTGAGACACTCCTTAGCCGGTCCACAAGAATGGAATGGTCTACCGTATCAAAAGCTTTGGCCGTATCAAAAGCTTTGGCCAAGTCAATAAAAATAGCAGCACAATATTGCTTGGAATCAAGGGCAATGGTGACATCATTTGGGACCTTTAACCTGTTAAGGACAGACGTTCCGCTAGCGGAACCCCGTTCCGCCTGCCGAACCCCTAGCCAACAGCCAATGGCATCGCACAGCGCAAAATACAAAACAAACTAAAATACCACAATTCAATTTTCTCAAACAATCAACTATTTTACACCATTTTAAAGATGACTCTCGTTAATCTAACCACATTGTACGATTTCAAAAAGGCTTTACAGCGAAAGCAAAACATTAGGTTATGTTAGGAGAGTACATGGACACAAATAATCACACAGCCATTTTCCAAGCAAGCATATATGTCACATAAACCCAAACCACAGCTAAATGCAGCACTAACCTTTGATGATCTTCATCAGATGACCCTCCTAGGACATTGTTATACAATACATGCATGTTTTGTTCAATCAAGTTCATATTTATATCAAAAAACTGCTTTTTACATTAGCATGTGATGTTCAGAACTAGCATACCCACCGAACACTTCCGGTGAATTTACTAAATTACTCATGATAAATGTTGACAAAATACATAACAATTATTTTAAGAATTATAGATACAGAACTCCTTTATGCAATCGCTATGTCCGATTTTAAAATAGCTTTTCGGCGAAAGCACATTTTGCAATATTCTGAGTACATAGCTCGGCCATCACGGCTAGCTATTTTGACATCCGCCAACTTCGGGGTCACCTAAACTCAGAATTACTTTTAGAACAATTGGATTACCTTTGCTGTTCTTCGTCAGAATGCACTCCCAGGACTTCTACGTCAACAATAAATGTTGTTTTGGTTCCAAATCATCCATAGTTATATCCAAATACCTCCATTTTGTTTGTGCGTTCAGGTCACTATCCGAAGGGTAACGCGCGAGGGCATTTCGTGACCAAAAAATTCTAAATATTCCATTACCGTATTTAGAAGCATGTCAAACGCTGTTTAAAATCAATTTTTATGCGATTTTTCTCGTAAAATAGCGATAATATTCCAACCGGGCAACGTTGTATTCATTCAAAGACTGAAAGAAAAACATGGCGAGTTCTCGTGACCGCGCATCTCCAGTCTCACTGTCTCCAGGCTGACCACTTACAAACTCTGCTCCTATACTTTGCACAGAGACAGCAGACACCCCATTCCACTTTCTGGCGGCTTTAGAGAGCCAATGGAAGCCTTAGAAAATGTCACATTACAGCACAGATGCTGTATTTTCGATAGAGATGCAACAGAAGGACAACAAATTGTCAGACAGGGCACTTCCTGCATGGAATCTTCTCAGGTTTTGGCCTGCCATATGAGTTCTGTTATACTCACAGACACCATTCAAACAGTTTTAGAAACTTTAGAGTGTTTTCATTCCAAATCTACTACTTATATGCATATTCTAGTTTCTGGGCAGGAGTAGTAACCAGATTAAATCGGGTACGTTTTTTATCCGGCCATGAAAATACTGCCCCCTATCCCAAAAGTTAAGGTTGCAGTGACACATCCATAACCTGAGCAGAAACCAGATTGCATACAAGAGAGAATACATAATGAAAGCCAGTGAGTTGATTATTAACAAGTTTTTCCAACACTTTTGATAAACAGGGCAAAATAGAAATGCGCCTATAACAGTTAGGATCAGCTTGATCTACCTCTTTAAATAAAGGTCAAACTGTGGCTGCCTTCCAAGCAATGGGAACATCCCCAGAAAGGAGAGACAGGCTTGGCGATGATAGGGGCAGCAATCTTAACCTCTCTTGGGTAGGGGGCAGTATTTTCACGTCCGGATGAAAAGCGTGCCCAAAGTAAAAGGTAGGATATGCATATAATTGGTAGATTTGGATAGAAAACACTCAACTTTCTAAAACTGTTAACATTATGTCTGTGAGTATAACAGAACTGATATGGCAGGTGAAACCCCCTGAGGACAAACCATCCCAAAAAAACAAATGTTCAGCCTACCACTGTTTTCAATGGCTGTCACTTTTATTATCAGGTGAAATCCTCCCAGATTGCAGTTCCTAGGGCTTCCACTAGATGTCAACAGTCTTTAGAAAGAGTTTCATGCTGGTTTTTGGAAAAATTTGCCAGAAAATTTAGTTTTTGTAGGTGGCTCCCATTTTGACTGTAGTGTTTCCAAGTGAGTGGAAGAGAGCGAGTTCTTTGTTATTTTTCTCTGGTAAAGACAATAACGATTCTCCGTCTTAAATTTTTGCGTTTATTTATGTATTAGAGTACCTAAGGTTTGATTGTAAACGTTGTTTGACTTGTTTGGAAAAGTTTATTAGTAACGTTTGGGATTCCTTTTGTATGCATTTTGATGGAGGGAAACTGGGTGGATTATTGACTGAAGCGTGCCAGCTAAACTGAGTTTTTATGGATATAAAGAAGGACATTATTGAACAAAAGGACCATTTGTGATGTATCTGGGACCTTTTGGAGTGCCAACAGAAGAAGATCCTCAAAGGTAATGCATTTTTTATAGCGCTATTTCTGACTTTCTTGGAGCACCTGCCTGATTGAAATATGTTTTTCATACTTTTGTATGCGGGCCGCAGTCCTCAGATAATCGCATGGTGTGCTTTTTCCGTAAAGCCTTTTTAAAATCTGACACAGCGGCTGGATTAACAAGATATTAAGCTTTATTTTGATGTATTACACTTGTGATTTCATGAAAGTTAAATATTTATAATTCTGTAGTTTGAATGTCACGCTCTGCTACCATCCCACCTGCCCATAACAAGTTAAAGAAGAAAGGGTCTAAACCATCTGACCCAGGTGGTTTTTTTGGGGTCCATTTTAAACACTAGCGTCCCACCCGCGGAACACACTATCAACGGCCAGTGAAATAGCAAATTCAAAACATCAAAAATCTCATAATTCAAATTTCTCAAACATACAAGTATTATACACCATTTTAAAGATATGATTCTCCTTAAGGGACAAGGGCAGCTGTGAGGAGGAGGGTTCATTCTCCAGGTCTTTAACCATTTTCCAGAACTTCTTGGGGTTAGACCCACAGAGAGAGAACTGCTCCTTAACTTCCTTAGGACCGGCGGGACGAATTCGTCCCACCTACGTAACAGCCAGTTGAATTCTGTGGCGCGATTTTCAAATACCTTTGAAATGCTATTACTTCAATTTCTCAAACATATGACTATTTTACAGCTATTTAAAGACAAGACTCTCGTTAATCTAACCACACTGTCCGATTTCAAAAGGGCTTTACAACGAAAGCAAAACATTAGATTATGTCAGCAGAGTACCCAGCCAGAAATAATCAGACACCCATTTTTCAAGCTAGCATATAATGTCACAAAAACCCAGAAGACATGCAGCACTAACCTTTGATGATCTTCATCAGATGACACACCTAGGACATTATGTTATACAATACATGCATGTTTTGTTCAATCAAGTTCATATTTATATCAAAAACCAGCTTTTTACATTAGCATGTGACGTTCAGAACTAGCATACCCCCGCAAACTTCCGATGAATTTACTAACAATTTACTAAATTACTCACGATAAACGTTCACAAAAAACATAACAATTATTTTAAGAATTATAGATACATTACTCCTCTATGCACTCGATATGTCCGATTTTAAAATAGCTTTTCGGTGAAAGCACATTTGGCAATATTCTAAGTAGATAGCCCGGCATCACAGGGCTAGCTATTTAGACACCCACCAAGTTTAGCCTTCACCAAAGTCAGATTTTCTATTAGAAAAGTTTGATTACCTTTGATGTTCTTCGTCAGAATGCACTCCCAGGACTTCTACTTCAATAACAAATGTAGGTTTGGTCCAAAATAATCCATAGTTATGTTCCAACAGCGACGTTTTGTTCGTGCCTTCTAGACACTATCCCAATGGTAAATAACGGTCGCGCGCACGGCGCATTTCGTGACAAAAGATTTCTAAATATTTCATTACCGTGTTTCGAAGCATGTCAACCGCTGTTTAAAATCAATTATTATGCCATTTTTCTCGTAAAAAAGCGATAATATTCCGACCGGGAATCTGCAATTAGGTAAACAGCCGAAAGAAAATATATCACTGGGTCGACTCGGGCACGAGCCTAAGCCCTTTGTCCTCTGATGGGCCACTTGGCAAAGGCGATAATGTGTTTCAGCCAGAGGCTGCCTCGTCATCGTTCAGGTTTTTCCCGGGCTCTGAGAGCCTATTGGAGCCATAGGAAGTGTCACGTTACAGCTAAGATCCTGACTCTTCAATAAACAGAAGCAAGAACAACAACACCTTGTCAGACAGGCCACTTCCTGCAAGAAACCTCAGGTTTTTGCCTGCCAAATGAGTTCTGTTATACTCACAGACACCATTCAAACAGTTTTAGAAACTTTAGGGTGTTGTCTATCCAAAGCCAATAATTATATGCATATTCTAGATACTGGGCAGGAGTAGTAACCAGATTAAATCGGGTACGTTTTTTATCCGGCCGTGTCAATACTGCCCCCTAGCCCTAACAAGTTAAAACCTCTTACATCTAGATGTTCCGCTAGCGGAACACCTGCTCCAATATCCAATGATGGGTGTGGCGCGAAATACAAACTCCTCTAAAATCCGAAAACGTCCATTTTTCAAACACATGACTATTTTACACCATTTTAAAGACAAGACTCTCGTTAATCTAACCACACTGTCCGATTTCAAAAAGGCTTTACAACGAAAGAAAAACATTAGATTATGTCAGCAGAGTACCCAGCCAGAAATAATCAGACACCCATTTTTCAAGCTAGCATATAATGTCACAAAAAACAAAACCACAGCTAAATGCAGCACTAACCTTTGATGATCTTCATCAGATGACAACCCTAGGACATTATGTTATACAATACATGCATGTTTTGTTCAATCAAGTTCATATTTATATCAAAAAACAGCTTTTTACATGAGCATGTGATGTTCAGAACTAGCATACCCACCGCAAACTTCCAGTGAATTTACTAAATTACTCACGATAAACGTTCACAAAAAACATAACAATTATTTTAAGAATTATAGATACAGAACTCCTCTATGCACTCGATATGTCCGATTTTAAATAGCTTTTCGGTGAAAGCACATTTTGCAATATTCTCAGTAGATAGCCCGGCATCACAGGGCTAGCTATTTAGACACCCAGCGAGTTTAGCCTTCACCAAACTCTGATTTACTTTTAGAAAAGTTTGATTACCTTTGGTGTTCTTCGTCAGAATGCACTCCCAGGACTTCTACTTCAATAACAAATGTTGGTTTGGTCCAAAATAATCCATAGTTATATCTAAACGGCGGCGTTTTGTTCGTGCGTTCAAGACACTATCCGAAGTGTAAATAAGGGTCACGAGCATGGCGCATTTCGTGACAAAAGATTTCAAAATATTTCATTACCGTACTTCGAAGCATGTCAACCGCTGTTTAAAATCCATTTTTATGCCATTTTTCTCGTAAAAAAGCGATAATATTCCGACCGGGAAAGCGTGAAAATAAAAGCATGCTATCCTCTCGTGCACGAGCCTGAGTCTCATAGTACTGTTACTGGCTACTATCCAAACGCGCTAATGTTTTTCAGCCAGAGCCTGCAAAGCCACGATTCAGCTTTTTGCCGCCTTCTGAGATTCCATGGGAGCCGTAGGAAGTGTCACGTAACAGCAGAGATCCTCTGTAATGGATAGAGATAATCAAGAAGGGCAAGAAATGGTCAGACAGGGTACTTCCTGAACAGAATCTTCTCATGTTTTGGAATGCCAAATGAGTTCTGTTATACTCACAGACACCATTCAAACAGTTTTAGACACTTTGGAGTGTTTTCTATCCAAAGCTAATAATTATATGCATATTCTAGTTTCTGGGCAGGAGTAATAATCAGATTAAATCGGGTACGTTTTTTATCCGGCCGTGAAAATACTGCCCCCTAGCCATAACAGGTTAAAGTAACTAACTTTGGCCTTCTGGATAGCCTGAGTGCACTTATTTCTAATTTGCCTGAACGATAGCCAGTCAGCTTGAGTATGCGTGTGCCGAGCCTTTCGCCAAATGTAGGTGGAGTAACTCTGCAATATCACGGTCGAACCAGGGGCTGAACCTGTTTTCAATTCTCATTTTCTTTATAGGGGCGTGTTTGTTAACAATACCACTGAAATATCAAAAAAGAAGGTCCAAGCTGATTCTATACCATTTTACAGAGGCCAGTTCATGAAGGAAGGCTTGCTCATTAAAGTTTTTTAGCAAGCGTCTATGACAAGTCGGGACAGGTCGTTTCACTGAGCAGCCATTACGATCACAGGCTGTAAAACAGTGATCACTAAGGTCATTACAGAAAACACCAGACTGATACCTATCAGGATTATTTGTGAGGATAACATCGAGGAGAGTAGCCTTTTCTTGATGTTTGGAGATAATCTGAGAAAGATTTAGGGAGTCCCATTGCTTTAGGACTTGGTCAGGTGATCCTTGGTAAAGATTGCCACTCCCCCACCTTTGGAAGATCGGTCTTGCTTAAAAAGGTTATAACCAGAAAGGTTAACATCAGTATTCAAAACACTCTCTTGACCACGTCTCATTAATGACCAACACATCTGGATTGGAGCTGTGAACCCACACTTTAAATGTATCCATTTTACGTAATAAGCTTCTTGTGTTAACGTGCAGAAAACCCAGGCTTTTACGAGAGCAGATATCAGAGCACAAGTCAGAATTGGGGCTAGCAACAGTAGATGGGCCAGGGTGTACATGTACATCTCCAGATATCATCAACAGTAATACAATCAAGGCACAGCATAGTACAGGGAGAGCTCTGCAGTGCTGATGTATGACATCTGAATGTCCATCAAATGGCAACAAGATCATATTGTACAGCAATTTCATCAGGTAACATGAATACAAAGCCGGCGAGAGGTGGTTAGAATAGGATGGGAGACCAAAAGTCTGTGTAACCAATAGAGAGTCATTGTCCCGAGTGTGGGAACAAACTGTCTGTCCCACGGTTGGGTAAAGAAAGTTTGTAGTCAACAAAGTATGCAGGAGTCAAATAGCAAAATGCAAAAGAAAAAAAAGTGATAATTGAGTTGATGCCACGCAGTCATGGGTGAACAGGGAGTATACATTCTTGTGACGTACAGTGCCTTCAGAAAGGCACATACCCCTTGACTTACTAAACATTGTGTTACAGCATGAATTCAAACAAACATTTGACAAATAATAAAAAAAGGGAAAACATGATTTTATAAAATTTTGCACATTTATTGAAAATTAAATACAGAAATGTCTTATTTAAATAAGTATTCAAACCCTTATAATACATGTAAAATACAGCTGCAAGTCTTTTTGGGTAAGTCTCTAAGAGCTCTGCATACCTCGATTGTACAATATGGGCCTATTATTTTTACAATTCTTCAAGTTCTTTCAAGTTGGTTGTTGATCATTGCTACATAGCCATTTTCAAGTGTTGCCATAGATTTTCAAGCAGATTTAAGTCAAAACTGTAACTAGATCACTAAGTAACATTTAATGTTGTCTTGGTAAGAAACTAGTGTATATTTGGCCTAGTATTTAGATTATTGTCCTGCTGAAAACTGAATTTGTCTCCCAGTGTCTGTTGGAAAGAAGACTGAAACTGGTTTTCCTCTAAGAATTTTTCTTTTTATATAAAAAAACCTCCCTGGTCTTTGCCGATGACAAGCATACCCATAACATGATGCAGCCACCACCATGCTTGAAAATATGAAGAGTGGTACTCAATGACGTATTGTATTTGCCCCAAACACACTAAGTTATTATTCAGGACAAAAAGTGTATTTATTTGCTAATGTTTTTGCAGTATAACTTAACGTGGCATGTTGCAAACAGGATACATGTTTTGTAATATTTGTATTCTGTACAGGCTTCCTTTTTTTCAGTCTGCTATTTAGGTTGGTATTGTGGAGTAACTACAATGTTGCATCATCCTAGGTTCTCATATCACAACCATTAAACTCTGTAACGGTTTTAAAATCACCATTGGCCTCATAGTGAAATCCCTGAGCAGTTTATTCCTCTCTGGCAACTGAGTTAGGAAGGACACTTGTGTATTTGTAATGACTGGGTGTATTGATACGCCATTCAAAGCCTAGTTAATGTCACCATGCTCAAATGGATATTCAGCTTCAGCTTTTCTTTTTAAATTTGACATATCTACCAATCGATGCCCTTCTTTTAGAGGCATTGAAAAATGTCCCTGGTCTTTGTGGTTGAATCTGTGCTTGAAATTCACTACTTTATTGGGAGACCTTACAGATAATTGTATGTGTGGGGTACAGAGATGAGGTAGTCATTCAAAAAGCATGTTAACCACTATTATTGAACACAGAATGAGTCCATGCAACTTAAGTTATTTGTTAAGCACATTTTTACTCCTGAATGTATTGAGGCTTGCCATAACAAAATGGTTGAATAATTATTGACTCAAGACATCAGCTTTTCTTTTATTAATTTAAAAAATGTCCTACAAACAATATTCCACTTTGACATTATGGGGCATTGGGTGTAGATCAGTGACACAAAATCAAAGTTTAATCCATTTTAAAATCAGGCTGTAACAAAACTAAATGTGGAAAAAGTAAAGGGGTGTGAATACTTTCTGAAGACACTGTATATTAAGTTACTTTCTGAATCTGCATAAGAGGTGTAATATTTGTATAATTTATCACCCAGTGTCAGAGCCCACCCTGGGACTGAGCCTCCCATGGAGATACCAACATGGAGGATAATTAACAGCCTGCCTTCCAGCCAATGGGTCAGCCATTTTATTTACCTCGCACACAGGCAGTCTGTGCTCCAAATGCTACCCTATATTGTGCACTACCTTTGACCAGAGCCCAGCCTCTCTCTCCTGAGGAACGCAGGAGAAGTATATTAGATCTCCAAAGCTGCTTATTCACAATGATTAATTACCAGCTAAATGAAAAAAGTGGGCTCCGAGACAATTTGTCATGATATCCTTTATAGAGTTGACTCTTCCTGGAGGAAGTATATCCATTTTAGGGACGCAGAAACACATTTGTTGTGATACGCAATCCTCTCTTGTGGATGTCTTGTGTTATGAAGGCAGTGGTAAAGATAACATAATGGAGGTGTTTTAACGTTTCACAGTAATAGGTCTGATTGTGACATGTGGGTGGTCACCCCTATACATAGGACCTTCAATCAGAGGCAACGAGGAACAGCTGCCTCCAATTGAAGGTAAATCCAATGAACTAAACATAGAAATAGATAGACTAGACTGAACATAGAAATACACTAACATATAACATAGACCAAAACCCCGGAACACACTAAACAAACACCCCCTTTTACATAAGCACATAGACCAACAAACCCCGAGACACTCTAAACAAACACCCCCTGCCACGTCCTGACCAAACTACAATAACAAAATACCCATTTACTGATCAGGACGTGACACCGGGACATGATCTGAATTCCAATGAGAGGAAAATTAGACAATGTTTAGAGGGTCAAAAGGGGGCATTTGAAATGAGAGAAAAAAATCAGCAGCATATAATTTCCAATGGGTGGTTATGAGTTGATTAGAGATACAGTAATTGATCTTTCATCAGCTAAACAGTAAGTGTAAACAGCAGCTTTTCTACCTCCCTTTGACATCCTTCTACTTAAAGATGATTATATTTGCTCAATGAAGATCGAAAGATGATAAGGATAATCAAGGTACTGAAGCTCAAATATATTCACTCTCAGGCACATAATGTGCATGTTACTACTGACATAATACTAATCTTCTACTCTGAGTGCCTTCTGAGCTCAACTAATTTACACACCAGCCACCTACTAGCCTTGAAACAGACCCTCACCCTGGTTCTCTAGTGGCTACAAGGGGAAACATCCCCCATCCACTGCTGTTGGCACATGTCCACTGCAGTCAGCCATCCTATCACCTCCATCACATCAGCCATGTCAGCTCAACCATCACAAAAATGAGAGACTAAAATGGTAAATAAACCCCAGCCCACTCGCCTGGAAGAATTTGACTATTTCACGAGGCCATAAACAAAGACAGTGGCTAGCTCTCTACACTATCTCAAATGCTGCTATACTCCAGTGAACCTATCAGTGATGTCAGGCTGCAATTGGTCTGTGAGCTGTGGACGACAGAGCAGAGCAGGCCAGTTCTGATGCTGGATGCTGGAAGCGTTCCTAGGTGGGAGAGGAGCCAAAAGTGGCGTCTCAATGACAAACACAAGGCCATCTGCTTAGCCCCGCTATGTGCAGAATGAGATGTGAAAATCACTTTAGAATCGCCGGAAGAAGAGAGCACTCTGGGAAATAAAGTACAGGAACTGACAAAAGTCATGTCAATAGCCATTACCCCTCTGGCGTTGTGATAATTCTGCTCTCACTACACTGGAAGTTAATAGGAAGATTACTTTTAGATCGTGAAAACGTCTATCATACATGTCAGATTTCAATACTGGTCAATGTCATAATGCAGGACGTTGTCTTCTCTCGAATGAGCCATTGATCCTATTTTAGCAATATCCCTGCCTCAAGAAATGTGTAATTCAACAGATGGTCCACCACATTTCTCCTATTTTTCTGCATCTTCAGTCCAGGGTGCATTGCATGGTGCAGTTGCGAACGTCAGACTCTCTCTGCGAAGCACACAATCTGCAGGTTGATCATGGAGAGATTATAGACTCCTAAGTTGATAGCTGTAAAACAAACTGCACTAAGCTTCTTCAGGCTAGGGTCTATTTTTCTCGACTTCCTGTCTGACTGACGTGCCCAAAGTAAACTGCCTGTTACTCAGGCCCAGAAGCCAGGATATGCATATACTTGGTACCATTGGATAGAAACACTTTGAAGTTTGTAGAAATGTTAAAATAATGTATGAGACTATAACACAATTGATATGGTAGCCAAAAATCCAGAGAAAAACCAACCGGAAAAAAATGTATTTTGAGAGCCCATGCATTTTCAATGGAAAGCTATGGGTCCTATGCAATTCCAGCTCCAAGATTGCAATTCCTATGGCTTCCACTAGATGTCAACAGTTTTTGTTCAAGGTTTCAGGCTTGTTTCTTCCCAAACGAGGAAGAATCTTGAGTTTTGGTACAGGGAGTCAGAGTTGGAAATCAGTTTGTGCACGCGTGTCGAAGAAGACGCGCACTTGCAAATTTTACTTTTCTTTTTTACATACTTCTTTTCATATGAAATATTATAGTTTAATTACATTTTAGGGTACCTGAGGTTTAAATAGAAATGTAGTTTGACTTGTTTTAACAAAGTTTTTGGATTCCTTTCTCTGCACGTTGAAAGAGTGGATTACTCAAATCGATAGCTAGCTACTTCACATGCTGATATTGACTTTGGTATTATAGCTAGCCAGCCAGCCCAGAGAGCATTGCATTGTGGGTTTTGTAGTCGACTTGAGCTGCAACATATTTCCACAATGATTTTCACTTTGCTACCAACCTTATAACAAAATTAAACATTTGTTCAAATATTGTTCTCACATGGTGTTATTTAACACTGCAAGTTATAGCAATTAGTGCTTTTGGGTGGATTTTTCCTTTAATATGTCAGCCATTTTCAAAGTTTCCAATGATTATTATGTGAAAGCATTATTATTATTATTATTATCATCATCAACGAAAGGCATGGCACAGAGTGCACACAAGGAATGGACGAGATTCAGTGTTTATGTAGGTGATGTCAGTTTGAAAAGGTAAAGTGTTTTGAAAGAAACACTGGCCTTGTATTCAAGTTTAAATAGAGTAAAAACAATTGAGACCATGCAAGGGTTGAGACAATGCAAGGGTTGAAAATGTGAACTGTTTATTAAACAGTAATTCTCTTTTCATTAATTTCTCTCTTTCCATTATTTTCTCAGTTTATTTTTTTCTCCCTCTCAATTACTTCGCTGTCGTCTGCCCAAGAGTGATGCTGTTGAATTCCTCACCCATGAGTTAATGTAGTCACCACAATAAAATAACATTCACTGGAGTTGATTTCAAGAATCTCCATGTGACGTTGTCTGACAATTTGACAAGTGTCTACACATTCTTTCCACAAATCACATGTGACAATTTATGTGAGAACACTCAATGTATCAAGAGAAGAACACTCCCTGCAGATCAGGGATGATAGCTGTACCTTTTCAAACCCTGTTACTTGAATCTTGTCTACAGTTTTCCAAGACCACAAGTATTTTTCCTCCCTTTCGACAGGCAGGGAAAACACATGGTTGTGGAAAAGTGATATTCTGATGAAAACGTTGATCCTCTGTGGCTTGACCCCACTTAAAATATGTCAATTCTAATTTAAAAGAACATGACTGTCCTTGTGGTGACAATATTGTGGCAAGTGTGAAGTTATAATCATTTAAAATCAGTCTCTGGGTAGGAATTCTGAATGTTGGCCGTGGGTACTCTGACACTATACTTTAGATCAAGTATAGTGTCAAGTATACTTGACTTTACTGTTTTATATTTCTCTGTGTCAACAAACCGAAAATATCAAAAGACTGACAAGATGTCAAAAAATATTTTCCTTTATGATCCAAGTGAATAATGCACTGGGAAAATAAATCATGGCAGCTCAGTGAAGGTCTCTGAACATGCCATAAATACATTATGGTAATGGATCTCTAAAATACAATATTCCCACTGTTTTATATTTAGGGCAAATGCCTCTGTACGGGAATATTTCCACGTATGGGCACGAACCGTGACTGTTTTTCCCACATCTGAAAATGTTGAATAGTAGCAGATTCGCTGCCAGGCATCTATGGACAGACAATGAATAAAGCCAATATTAAATCAACTTCCATATTGTTTTAATCTGCAAATGAAAGACATAAAAGAGATCAAAACTCCCATTGCACAACATTACAGTTGAGCACATAAAAGTTAGAAGCGGCAGTTAGCGAGGCAGTATGAAATGGCTTGCCCACGGGTTTGGAACAGACAGAATGTTGTTGATTATGCTGTCAGCACATTGCTTACAAATGAGACCATGTTCAACTGGAAATTTGAATCCCATTGTTCAAGAATAACTTTTTTTAGTGAAAAGAGAAAGCATCTCTAGGCACACAACTGTCGACCTCCACTGAGAGATGGACAAAAACATGCTCAGAGTAATGGAAAAAGCATGTTTCTGAGGACATCTGTAATAGGTTGAGATTAAGAACCTTGAAGAACTCACTCATTCGTTATGTTCGTTGACTTTATCCTAGGTTGTGTGTGTGTGAGATTCATGCAGACGCAGTATGGCAATGAGAGAACGAACAATCACAAAGAAGAGAAGTTGATTTGCGGAGAAGATGAACAGTGCGAAGCAGCCTAGCTGATCGGTCTGCGCACAGGGCCTTGACTGTAATGCTGTGACTAGCACAGGGCAGCAGCCTCAGCCAAAAAGCCCAAACTCATCCAAAACTC
The DNA here is from genome assembly GCF_901001165.1 of Salmo trutta. Classification (NCBI taxonomy): domain Eukaryota; kingdom Metazoa; phylum Chordata; class Actinopteri; order Salmoniformes; family Salmonidae; genus Salmo; species Salmo trutta. The sequence continues at coordinate 7,336,246 of NC_042988.1, forward strand.
TGATCAGACAGCAGTAGGCTGGAAAACAGACTCAAAATCAATGTTAAAGGACAATTACAACTAAACTTTCCTCCAACATTGCCAAAATGAACTTAAAGTTGGGCATAATTGGGTCTTTTGAACCCAGATACTAGCATGTGATGAGACAGATGATTGTTGCTATGAGAAAGTTTAATCCATTGTTAGACCTTTGATCAGAGCGACTTCAAACACTGCACATAGCTAATCAAGTTCACAACTCATTGACATATTTCGTAAACAGCTTGTACACAATGGACAGGTAGCATGACGTTGAGCGAATTAACCAGGTGTTTTCACTGTATAAAGGGGCAATCCGCAGTTGCCACATCCATTCTTGCACTTATAAGTGAATTATACTTACCCAATGAATAATATAACATACATGCCTTATGAACTTATCGGTCATTTATTCAAACAATTATCTTTATTTAATATCGATTATGAACCTTGGTACCCATGTTTTGAACCCCATTGTTAAGAACTCCCTTAAAATCTGGTCCCAATTCCGAAATCACTTTACCCTTAACGAGCAAGCGGCTTCTCTCCATTAACATCTAATCATCTCTTCCCAGCGTCGCAGATTAACACGGCATTCCAGTTCTGGCATTGGAACGGTCTGGTGTTTTTTGTGACCATAATATTCCCAATACCCACTTTTTTAGATATCTGCAAACTCGCAGCTTTGCCAAAAAACATTTCCTTTCATTTCCACTCGAGCTTACTAAGTGTACAGTCGAGAGGTGCTTAGATCTCAACCCTTGTCTGAAGGGCACAATCTCCAGATTATATGACATAATACAGAACTTTTGCAAATACAAAATCTACATGGGAGCAAGACATGGGTGGCGAGCTACCCGATGATACATGGCAACAAAGTATTGAGCGTATCAACATGTCAACATTTTGCATACGGCATGGGCTTTTTCAGTTTAAGGATTTGCACCATCTTCATCACTCAAATGACAGATTGGCAAAAATATACCCAAATGTTGACCCCAAGTGTTTGAGATGCCAGCGACTGTGGGACACATGTTTTGGTCATGCCAATCTTTGAATGGCCTCTGGGACCCCATTTTTGAGGCATTCTCACATATGTGTAACACAACTGTTAGCCCCAACACCGTCACTGCCATTTTTTGGGGTATTTCCCTTAGACCAGAATGCTACCACGCATCAGCCTCGCTGCTAGCTCGCCGCCTTGTCCTCTTTCACTGGAAGTCTGCAGTGGGTTAAGGAGGTGATGTCATCTCTGCCTCTGGAGAAGGTTAGGTTCACTGTGCATGGGTCCTGACAAAAGTTTGACTTAAACTGGTCCCCATTAATACAATATGTGGAAAGCCTGTCTTTTACTTAGTGTAACTTGCATATTTTGGTAAGCAGTCATTTCTGTTCTCGTGGCCATTTGTGCTGATAACAATTTTAGTTAAAATAAATCCCACTGTTTTTGTTTCTATTACTGTTTGTTCTTTTCCTATTTAATTTACTTTTATAGATGCCTTGGAGGGAGGGAATGGATGGGTGGGAGAATGAGGGGATGGGGTTGTACTGTTTTTGTTATCTGAATCTATGAATAAAGTTTTTTTTATAATAAAGATGATCTACCAAAATGAAGACAAAACACTATTCAGAAATGTAATTATTATGATGTAGAAGAACAGTGTACATGCAGTGGTGAAAGTACTTAAGTAAAAATACTTTAAAGTACTGCTTAAGTCATTTTTGGGGGTATCTGTACTATTTATATTTTAGACAACTTCACTACATTCCTAAAGGAAATAATGTACTTTTTACTCCATACAACCAAAAGTACATTTTGAATGCTTAGCAGGACAGGAAAAGTCAAATTCAGGGATTTACTGATTTTCTTAATTTAACCTTAATTTAACTTGGCAAGTCAGTTAAGTTAAAATTCTTATTTACAATGACAGCCTACTGGGGAACAATGGCTTGTGCCTTGTTCAGGGGCAGAACAACAGAAGTGTACCTTGTCAGCTCAGGGATTCAATCCAACAACCTTTCAGTTACTGGACCAACGCTCTAACCTCTAGGCTACCCGCCACCCCTAGAACATTCCTGGGCAGCCATACTGCCTCTTATCTGGCGGACTCACTGAACATATACGCTTCGTTTTTAAATTATGTCAGAATGTTGGAGTGTGCCCCTGGCTCTCCATAAATTTAAAAAACAAGAAAATGCTTCCATCTGGTCTGTTTATATAAGGAATTTGAAATGATTTATACTTTTGATACTTAAGCATATTCTAGCAATTACATTTACATTTGATACTTAAGTATATTTTTTTACTTTAACTGAAGTAGTATTTCACTGGGTGACTTTTACATTTTAAAGTGGAAATTACAAACGTAAGAAATGTATTTTACATCTCGAATACACTACAAGTTTGCATGTCTTGCTGTGCAGGAATATTCCTGCAACAACAGCGTGATCAAATTAAGAAACTGCATCTGTAGTGTCCCCTCATCTGAAATAATGAACTAAAAGTAACAATTAGCTCATTGCCAATGTCAGGCTGGTTCTGTAGCTCTATTTGGCACATTCCATAATACAAAATCATATTTATTTGTAACAGTTAGCTGGCTTGCTTGTAAAGTGGCTAAGTAGCCTATATTTTTCCCAGCTAGCTAACAAACAGTGCTCACATTTTAATCCAACTTTATTTATCTAATCTATAGTTTATCATATGACTTTGACTTCATACTTTTGAATTAAATAAATCAACATTGCCTGTGGTAACTGTGGTGGTGAATAAATTGATAGATTTATTTTCTTTATTTTTTGTTCTATACTCATTCACATTAATTTCAGATGTGGAAAATGAATACATTTCTTCTGACACATACATTGATTTAGAGTTTGTCCTGTCTTAGATTTTCCTACTACATCCAATTATGTTGACTAGTCCTTTTACACAAAGAGGAAGTTATTTACCCAATCTTTACCTTGTCAAAAACCTCATACCTTGTCAGAAGCCTTAGACACACAACTTATGAAAGCGCTCTCTCTCTGTCTGATCCCTCTCTCTCAAACTGCTAACTAGAGATTTTGTCAGAGTAGCAGGTGTTAACAATTGGATTTCTTCATGCTCAATGATTTTCTGCTCTGACTCAGAGACAACTCTATGAGAATGTATATCTCGCTCTCTCTAAAAACATGCCATCTACTTCCTTTCAGACAGTCAGAGATCATAGCTGGCACTCAGGACGCCGCTCAGTCAGGCCCGTAATGGCATGGCCATGTCTCATATCATCATCGCGTTAAATTGATCTTGCTGCATTTAGCCCCATTTACTGTAAGGGCTGACGTCGGACAGGAGAAGCAGGTACGGGGAGTCAGACATTTACTCGGGAACAGACATGGAACAAGACAGGAACAGCGTCAAAACACGGGTAACACGGATATATGACAAACAATGCAGCAGCGGGGAACAGAGCTGGGGAACTGACAAATATAGGGAAGGTAATAAACAGGTGATTGAGTGAGTCCAGGTGAGTCCAATGTCGCTGAAGCGCGTGACAAGGGAGGCAGGTGTGCGTAAATGGTGACAGGAGTGTGAAATACAGGGCAGCCTGGCGCCAGGGGGGGAAGAGGGCACCAGGGGGCGCCGAGGGGGGAAGAGCAGGAGCAGGCGTGACATTTACAGCATATATTATCAGGATAATTTCTCCTTGATTTCCTTTTTCACACGGACATCTAGTTCTTTGATCCCCTACAGTGAGGGAACAGAAACCTCATGACTGATCTGACATCAGCTACTTGGAGCAAAGCAGAGCATGTTGAAGTTGTGAAATAAAATACTACCGTGATAAATTCAATCTGACACGTTGGCGGCTGCAGCCCTTTGCAACTCTTTAATCCACGCTTAAGGATTTTGGTGCCGATAAAATTGTCAGACTTTGGGTGTTGAGAAATGTTCTTTGACACTTTGGAATGGAAGGGCTCAGTAGCAGAGATTTTTACCCATGAACAGCTTGAAGTTGGAAGCCATTTAACCTCTAAGATAAAATACCGAACAAAGGAGGACAGGAGGTCTAGGTTGAAGATACAGGTACAACCTCGTATTCCAATGCAGAAGCTTTAGAAAATAAACAGACTTATGGGACCAGTGCCGTTGCTAACTAGCATCGCTGGTGCCTTTGTTTAGAATTCTTCCTCATTTATGCAAATAGTTATGGGATATTAGAATCCTCTTGTCCTAACCTGGGTATATTCAACCTAGCAGAAGGTGTGGCCCAAAAATGTATTTCAAATATCTATGCTAAAATGCATGTAATTCCTTAAAATGTATTCCAGAGATGCATGTACATACTGTACACTGAGTATGCCAAACATTAGGAACCCCTTCCTAATATTGAGTTGCACCCCCCACCTCTACAGTGGATGCTTAGCAGTGCTATGTTGTGTTTGTAACCAAGTGGGAATATACCACAACTTGGAAAAATCCACTTACAGTTGAAGTCGGAAGTTTACATACACTTAGGTTGGAGTCATTAAAACTCGTTTTTCAACCACTCCAGAAATATCTTGTTAACAAACTATAGATTTGGCAAGTCGGTTAGGACATCTACTTTGTGCATGACACAAGTCATTTTTCCAACAATTGTTTACAGACAGATTATTTTACTTATAATTCACTGTATCACAATTCCAGTGGGTCAGAAGTTTACATACACTAAGTTGACTGTGCCGTTAAACAGCTTGGAAAATTCCAGAATATGTCATGGCTTTAGAAGCTTCTGATAGGCTAATTGACATCATTTGAGTCAACTGGAGGTGTAAATGTGGATGTATTTCAAGGCCTACCTTCAAACTCAGTGCCTCTTTGCTTGACATCAAGGGAAAATCAAAAGAAATCAGCCAAGACCTCAGAAAAACAATTGTAGACCTCCACAAGTCTGGTTCGTCCGTGGGAGCAATTTCCAAATGCCTGAAGGTACCACGTTGATCTGTACAAACAATAATATGCAAGTATAAACACCATGGGATCACACAGCCATCATAACGCTCAGGAAGGAGACGCGTTCTGTCTCCTAGAGATTAACGTATTTTGGTGGGAAAAGTGCAAATCAATCCCAGAACAACAGCAAAGGACCTTGTGAAGATGCTGGAGGAAACAGGTACAAAAGTATCTATATCCACAGTAAAATTAGTCCTATATCGACATAACCTGAAAGGCCGCTCAGCAAGGAAGAAACCACTGCTCCAAAACCGCCATAAAAACGCCAGACTACGGTTTGCAACTGCACATGAGGACAAAGATCGTACTTTTTGGAGAAATATCCTCTGGTCTGATGAAACAAAAATAGAACGGTTTGGCCATAATGACCATTGTTATGTTTCGTGGAAAAAGTGGGAGGCTTGCAAGCCAAAGAACACCATCCCAACCGTGAAGCACGTGGGTGGGAGCATCATGTTGTGGTGGTGCTTTGCTGCAGGAGGGACTGGTGCACTTCACAAAATAGATGGCATCATGAGTATTGAAAATTATGTGGATATATTCAAGCAACATCTCAATGGGTCTTCCAAATGGACAATGACCCCAAGCATACTTCCAAATTTGTGGCAAAATGGCTTAAGGACAACAAAGTCAAGGTATTGGAGTGGCCATCACAAAGCCCTGACCTCAATTCAATAGAAGATTTGTGGACAGAACTGAAAAAGCTTGTGCGAGCAAGGAGGCCTACACACCTGACTCAGTTACACCAGCTCTGTCAGGAGGAATGGGACTAAATTCACCCAACTTATTGTGGGAAGCTTGTGGAAGGCTACCTGAAGCGTTTGACCCAAGTTAAACAATTTAAAGGCAATGCTACCAAGTACTAATTGTGTGTATGTAAACTTCTGACCAACTGGGAGTGTGATGAAAGAAATAAAAGCTGAAATAAATCATTCTCTCTACTATTATTCTGACATTTCACATTCTTAAAATATAGTGGTGATCCTAACTGACCTAAGACAGGGAATTTTTACTAGGATTAAATGTCAGGAATTGTGAGAAACAGTGTTTAATGTATTTGGCTAAGGTGTATGCAAACTTCCGACTTCAACTACAAATGGCCCTCCACCTGGTAATTACTAGTTAAATCAGCCATTAATCCCCTTGTGACAGGGGGAATAGAAGCGTGTTTTGTGCAACAAGGAGGTGCAATTGAATGCAAGATTCACAAAAAACATGTAAATTGTTAAAACATCTCTAACCTGTCTATGGGTAACAGTGTTAACATGTTATGCTCAACACGTTCAGTTTACCACAAAACACCAGAAAATAGCCAAGAAGAGTAAAACCAGCTCACCTGGCTTTTTTTTTCTTTTTAGCTTCTGATTAGATGGATTGTCATGCCAGTTAATGGTGTTGTTTGATTTAAGTTTAATCTTGTACATTGCTAGTTCTGCAGTCTTTAAGATACATTATGCAGAAATCGTGCTGCCATTTTGTCACAGTATCTAACGAAGGTGGCGCCCCTCCTCGGTCGGGCGGCGCTCGCCGGTCGTCGTCGCCGGCCTATTAGCTGCCACCGATCGTTGTTTCTGTGTCTGTTGGTTTTGTCTGTCGATCCCGCACCTGTTTTGTGTTTTTCATTAGTGGGGGGTTATTTAATGTGTATTTTCAGTTGGGGTTCTCGTGCGGGATTGTTCGTTTGTTCATGAAGGACAGTTGTGTTATATCCGATTTAGGAAGTCATTATATTGCCGGGCTGCGCCCCGCGCGCTGTTTGTTTTTTTTGTGCGCTTCTTTGATTTCCTTTTTTTTTTTTTGAGAAAAGTGTTTTCTCCTGGCGGACTTCGCCACTCGCCCTGTGCCCAACGGCTATTGCGACTGGTATTGCCTATTAAAACTCAGTTGCTCCGGCCCTCTGTCTCCTGCTCCTGATTTCATATATCCACTGGTCCTAGACGCTCGTGACAGAATCCCGCACCTATAAAATGGAATCAGCAGGAGCAGAAGCGCCGTCCATGGCTGAGCAGGTGTCTCAACACGCCAGCCTCCTCCACCGCCTAGGCTCGGCCATGGACCAGGTGTTGGCCAGGTTGGAGAATTGGGAGAGAGGTGCTTCCCCAGCTGGACCAGCTCCGGTCCCTCACCCTGCGCCCCTACACACACCCCCTGAAGCGGGCGCCGGTGGTATCCGGATTACTCCTCCCCGGGAGTTCGATGGGACGGCCGCTGGGTGCAAGGGGTTCTTGCTCCAATTGGAACTCTACCTGGCGACCGTCCGCCCCCCCCCCCTCCGACGAAGAGAGGGTGAGCGTCCTCGTCTCCTGTCTCACGGGTCGAGCCCTAGAATGGGCCAATGCGGTCTGGGATGGCCCAGACTCGGCTCGGGGCGACTACCCAGAGTTCACCCGCCGCTTCCGGGCGGTTTTCGATCATCCCCCGGAGGGCAGGGCGGCGGGTGAGCGGTTATTCCATTTGAGACAGGAGACGAGGAGCGCTCAGGATTTCGCCCTAGAATTCCGGACTCTCGCCGCTGGATCGGGGTGGAACGAGCGGGCCTTGATAGACCACTATAGGTGTAGCCTTCGCGAGGACGTCCGCCGGGAGCTGGCCTGTAGGGACAACGCCTCCACCCTCGACCAACTGGTGGACTTGTCCATTAGACTGGACAACCTGCTGGCTTCCCGGGGACGTTCCAGTCGGGGCCTGTTCGTTCCGCCTCCCAGTTCCCCCGCTCCACAGCCCATGGAGATAGGGGGGGCTGCGTCGAGGAGGACCGGAGGGGGGGGTCTCTCCTGCACCCGATGTGGACGCAGAGGACACACTGTGGACCGGTGCTGGAGTGATCCCCCCGGGAGTTCGGAGGGCAGGCAGAGCACTACTTCGAAACCCCAGGTGAGTCCGCACCAGCCACACCCAGAGCCCCCTGTCGACCACATGTACACCTCGGTTTGTTTTCCAGATTTTTCCCCTCACTTCCAGTATAAGGCACTAGTCGATTCAGGTGCAGCTGGGAGTTTTATGGACCTTGGGTTAGCTAAGAGGTTAGGGATTCCCCTGGTTCAGCTGGACCACCCCTTCCCCGTGCACGCCTTAGATAGTTGACCGCTAGGGTCAGGCCAGGTAGGGGAGGTCACAGTGCCACTGGTGATGCAGAAGTGGGGGGGTCATGAGGAGCGTATCAGCCTGTTCCTCATTGACTCCCCAGCGTTTCCGGTGGTACTGGGAATCCCCTGGCTGGCTACGCACAACCCTCAGATTTCGTGGAGACAGAGGGCTCTGACGGGGTGGTCGAGGGAGTGCTCAGGTAGGTGCATAGGAGTTTCCATCGGTGCGACTACGGTGGAGAGTCCAGACCAAGTCTCCACCGTGCACATTCCCTCAGAGTATGCCGATTTGGCTATCGCCTTCAGTAAGACGAAGGCGACTCTATTACCACCCCATCGACGAGGGGATTGTGCGATAAACCTCCAGGCCGACGCGGTTCTTCCTAGGAGTCACGTGTATCCTCTGTCTCAGGAGGAGACAGTGGCTATGGATACATACGTCACTGAGTCCTTGAGACAGGGATACATTCGGCCCTCTAAATCCCCCGTCTCCTCGAGCTTCTTTTTCGTGAAGAAGAAGGAGGGAGGTCTGCGCCCGTGCATTGACTATAGAGGTCTAAATGCTATCACAGTGGGTTTCAGTTACCCACTACCTCTCATTGCTACGGCAGTGGAGTCATTTCACGGGGCGCGCTTCTTCACGAAATTAGATCTCAGGAGCGCATATAACCTGGTGCGTATCCGAGATGGAGACGAGTGGAAAACCGCATTTAGTACCACATCGGGCCATTATGAGTACCTCGTCATGCCGTATGGGTTAAAGAACGCTCCCGCTGTCTTCCAATCCTTTGTGGACGAGGTCCTTCGGGACATGCTCGGGCAGGGTGTGGTGGTGTACATCGATGACATCCTGATTTGCTCCGCCACACGCGCCGAGCATGTGTCCCTGGTGCGTAAAGTGCTTGGGCGGCTGCTGGAGCATAACCTATACGTCAAGGCGGAGAAATGTGAGTTCTTCAAAAGAGCCGTCTCATTTCTAGGATATCGCATTTCCACCTCGGGGGTGGAGGTGGAGTGTGACCGCGTGACGGCTGTGCGTAATTGGCCAACCCCAGCCACTGTGAAGGAGGTACAGCGGTTCTTGGGGTTCGCTAATTATTATCGGAGGTTTATCCGGGGTTTTGGTCAGGTGGCGGCTCCCATTACCTCACTGTTGAAGGGGGGGCCGGTGCGGCTACGATGGTCAGCAGAGGCGGACAGAGCCTTCCTTCGTCTGAAGGCTCTGTTTACCAACGCACCTGTCCTGGCGCACCCGGACCCCTCTTTGCCATTCATAGAGGAGGTGGACGCGTCCGAGGCTGGGGTAGGAGCTGTGCTATCGCAGCGCTCGGGCGTTCCTCCGAAGCTCCGCCCATGTGCCTTCTTTTCTAAGAAGCTGAGCCCGGCGGAGCGCAACTATAATGTGGGGGACCGGGAGCTGTTAGCTGTGGTCAGGGCTTTGACGGTGTGGAGACATTGGCTTGAGGGGGCACGTCACCCTTTTCTCATCTGGACCGACCACCGTAACCTGGAGTATATCCGGGCAGCGAGGAGGCTTAATCCCCGTCAGGCAAGGTGGGCCATGTTTTTTACGAGGTTTAACTTCACTCTCTCGTACATTCCAGGTTCCCGGAACCGGAAGGCTGACGCACTGTCGCGTCTCTACGACACCGAGGAGCGGACCATCGATCCTACTCCCATACTTCCCGCCTCCTGTCTGGTGGCGCCGGTGGTATGGGAGGTGGATGCGGACATCGAGCGGGCAGGTCGGTCAGAACCCACTCCACCGCAGTGTCCCGTGGGTCTGAAATACGTTCCGCTTGGTGTTCGCGATCGACTGATCCGATGGTCCCACACTCTACCCTCCTCGGGTCATCCTGGGGTGGAACGGACAGTGCGGGGCCTGAAGGGAAGGTACTGGTGGCCCACCTTGACTGAGGATGTTCGGCGTTATGTCTCTT